>NC_069501.1:852689585-852947085 GCF_027579735.1 Bombina bombina | reverse complement strand
AACACTTTATTCCTTGGCAGTATTGTCAATATTGCACCATTTTGTTTTTAAACTAAATATTTTTTTGGTTAAAAAGATTTTTTTGCATTGAAATATTCTTTGCGGAGCCAATTAAAGGATTGTATTTGTTTGTAAATATAATAACTACACACTAATTCATATTGACACTTCTCATGGCGTACAGATGTGGATGTGTAAAACAGATATGAATAATATACAGCTGTAAATACAGTTTTGCTTTTAGACTCCAGATGAAATTAATAATTGTTAGACTGAAAAAAGATTAATCACAGTTTCAAAACTTTGTTTTCTAAAATATATTTCCCTTTGATCTGGTTCAGTTTTATTTTTTATATTTGGTGATACCTGTTCTTATTATCACTTTCTTTGTTGTCTTTATTAGTTTTAGTGATTGAAACCTTTAAAACTATGTGCCTCTGAGTCTGTCTGAATTTTTAAATTTATAATCTTAATAAATATTGTAAAAATGGTGTATGTATGCTTGTATTTTCTCCCCAATGGCAAACTTCCAAAGAGAACTTGGGATGCGCACATCTTTGTATTTCCTTTGCAAAATAAAAAAATTGTAAAGAATTTTTAGTTTAAGGAGCTTTTCTGCAACAAGAAAATGCAATACCTGATTTACTCCCCCCCCACACACACACACACACACTTGTGTTAGCACATCTACTCCTTACTAATGGTTTATTAATTTCATGCATTAGTTGAGATCACTATATTTGCTTCTTAATATGACGAGAGTCCACGGCATCATTCATTACTGTTTGGTAAATACTGAACCTGACCACCAGGACGAGGCAAAGACACCCCAGCGAAAGGCTTAAATACTCCCCCAACTTCCCTCATATGCCAGTCATTCTTTGGATTAAATCACAGGAGGTTGGCAGAGAAGTGTGAGAAGATTCAGAGTAGTTCCTTATCAAGGGTATCTACCCTTCGAAATGGGAATGGAGTTTTAAGTAGTCTTGTCAGCCTCTCAGTGAGAGCATTGACGAATGTTAGGGTCTGGAGATGCAGGGGAGAGTCTTTCTGCAAACCCATCCAGACTTATATTAACAGCTCCTTAGCAATCAGTGTTGAGGCGTTTCACTGCCTGCTTCCATCACTCAAGTCCATGTCAGGAGCGATGCAACAAGACTGTCAAACTTGAGAGGCTGTGTTTCTGTTCCACGGCATAGATTCTGGTAAGATCGTTTCATTATACACAAATGAGAACACAAGAAGACAGGGTCACAGTGCGGCTCCTTTTATCTGTATGGAACCAAGGGTTAATATCTCCGGAGGGGGATTATTGAACAGGGGGGATTAATCACATTATTTTATTTTATTATGATTATGCTGTGACATGTGTGAGATGAGACCCAGGCAGATGTTGGAACGTACAGGTTTTACTTTTGTTTTTTTTGGAAGCTGCACACCCTGAAAGGCGTGGCGCTCCCCCCCCCCCCCATTATAGCAGGGGCAGTCCTGCATTGCGCACCATGTGACTGGGTGTGGTCACACTGATTTCTGCTTTCCTGACCGTGCGGTTTACCAGAGAAGAAGCGGTTTCAATGTTTGGCCTGGGTCATAGGAGGTGGTGAGTGCCCCAGCCATTGGGGGTATAAAGGTGCCGTTTTATCCTATTATTCAATAGTCCGCTTTATAAGCGCAAGCTATGGAGAATTCTGATGCGTTGGAGAGTACTCCCTCTTTACCTAAGTCTAATACCTGTCTATATTGTGAGGAGGCTGCAGTATACCTGCCTGCTCAATTATGTTCCACATGCCTTGATAAAGTAATCATGTCAAAGAAAGTTAATATGTTTGATATCACCGAGGAGTCTCCGTCCCGTGAGGTGCGCACCCTACAGTCATCTCCTAATACATATGCAGCTTCCTGTAGCACTTCTAATCTTCTATCTGGATGGGGCCCTTTTACCACCAGACTTTACTGAGCAGTTACAAATGGCGGTGTCTGCAGCCTTTAGTGCTTTACCTTGCCCTGCTAAGCGCAAGCGAAAGGTCAAATGTTGCTATCCTTCCCAGGGGTCATCTACTAGCTTATTGGATTTATCTTATACAAGATTATCTGATGATGAATTTGCCTCAGAGGGTGCGCTTTCTGGGTCGGAATCTGTTGCCTCTAAGCCTCCAGCTGTGGAGGAACCAGACTTTAGGATTGAATATTTACGCTTTCTGGTAAAGGAAGTTTTGGCTACGTTAGAGGTTACAGAGCCTAAATTGCCTGAGGAACCTTTGATTCCTAAATTAGATAAGATCTACGAGAACAGGGTTGTACCACAAGACTTTCCTGGTTCCCATAAAGATGGCGAGCATTATTAAGAATGAATGGGAAAGAATTGGTTCTTAATTTTTCCCCTTCTTTTAAAAAATTGTTCCAAATTCCGGACTCTCAATTGGAGTTGTTTGGTTCCATCCCTAAGGTGGATGGCGCTATCTCCACGCTTGCTAAACGCACTACTATACAGCTTGACGATAGTTCGTCGTATAAAGAGCCCATGGATAAGAAAATAGAAACTCTGTTGCGAAAGATGTTTCAACATATGGGATATTTGTTTCAACCGGCAGCGGCTGTTGCTGCGGTTGCTGGAGCGGCTACCTACTGGTGCGACTCCTTATCTGAGTTGAGCGAGGTGGAGGGTCCCCTCGACGTGATCCAAGAAAGAATTAAGGCCTTAAGGGTGGCTAATTCTTTTATTTGTGATGCTAATATGCAAATGATTCGCCTAAATGCAAAGGCATCAGGTTTTTCTGTTTAAGCCTGTAGGGCACTCTGGCTGAAGTCCTGGTCTGCGGACATGACTTTGAAATCAAGACATTAACTCCCAATTAAAAGAAAGTTTCTATTTGGTCCAGGCCCGGACTCGGTTATCTCCACAGTTCCTGGAGGCAAAGGTGTCATTTTACCGCAGGATAAGAACAAACCTAAGGGTCCTAATTTTCATTCTTTTCCTTCGGATAAATCCCAACGTCGGCAGCCCTCTGCAAAACCCGAGCAATCCAAGGGGACTTGGAAGCCGGCTTAGTCCTGGAATAAATCCAAGCAGAACAAGAAGCCCGCTGAGACAAAGTCGGCATGAAGGGGTGGCCCCTGATCCGGCTCTGGATCTTGTAGGGGGCAAACTGTCACTCTTTTCGGAAGCTTGGTTTCGGGACGTGCAAGATCCGTGGTTCCTGGAGGTCATCGCTCAGGGATACAGGATAGGTTACAAGTCTTATCCACACAGGGGCAGAGTCCTCTTGTCAAACCTGTCTTCAAGGCCAGAGAAGAGAGAGGCCTTTCTAGGGTGCGTGAGGTATCTCTCCTCCCTGGGAGTCATTGTCCCGGTACCTCTTGCAGAAAGAGGTCTGGGATACTACTCCAAATTTTTTTGTGTTCCCAAAGGAGGAGGGAACTTTCCACCCGATTCTGGACCTAAAGTGCTTAAATTCCTATCTGTCCCCTAGTTCAAGATGGAGACAATAAGGTCCATCCTTCCCTTAGTTCAGGAAGGACAGTTCATGACCACGATAGATCTGAAGGATGCTTACCTTCACGTTCCAATACACAAGGAACACTTCAACTTCCTATGGTTTGCGTTCCTGGACCCGTACTTCCAGTTTATTGCACTTCAGTTTGGTCTAGCTACTGCTCCAAGAGTTTTCACAAAGGTTCTAGGGGCTCTGCTTGCAGTGGCCAGAACCAAGATTATAGCAGTAGCGCCATACTTGGACGATATTCTGGTTCAAGCACCATCCTGTTTGACAGAAGACCATTCTAAAGCTCTTCTATTCCTTCTTCGATCTCATGGATGAAAGACAAACTAAATACCAGGGTGGAATTACTGGGTACTATAATGGATTCCATATCCATGAGGATACTCCTTGCAGACCAGAGGCGTTACAGGCTAACTTCCTCGTGTCTTGCCTTCCAGACCTCTTTAAGGCCCTCTGTGGCTCAGTGAATGGAGATGATTGGTCTCATGGTGTCAAGCATGGAAATCATTCCTTTTGCCAGATTCCATTTTAGACCACTTCAGCTATGCATGGTAAGACAGTGGAGATAGATCTCATGGCGTCCCGGCTCAATTCCAGGCTACCCAGATATGGGTCGCGGTCCAGGGATCCTCAGGCAAAGCTAATAGATGCATTAGCAGTGCCTTGGAGGTTCAATCTAACTTACATTTTTCCGCAGTAACCACTTCTCCCTCGTGTAGTGGCCTGCATCAAGCAGGAGCAAGCTTCAGTTGCCACAAAGGATGTGGTTCACGGACCTGGTGGGGATGTCCTTATCTCCTCCATGGAAGTTACCTTGTCGCAGGGATCTACTGGAACAGTGTCCCTTTCTTCATCAAAATCTAGATTCTCTGAGGCTGACTGTGTGGAGATTGAACGCTTAGTCTTAGCCATGAGAGGTTTCTCTGAGAGGTTAATTGACACTCTAATTCAGGCTTGTAAGCCTGTAACTCGTCGCATCTATCATAAGGTGTGGAAAACTTACTTCTTCTGGTGTGAAGAACGTGGTTTTGCTTGGCATAAGGTTAAGGCTGCGAGGATACTTTCCTTTCTCCAGGAGGATCTGGAGAAGTGCCTTTCTGCCAGTTCCCTGAGGGGACAGATTTCGGCCCTTTCTGTTTTGCTACACCAGAGGCTCGCAGAGCTCCCTGATGTGCAATCCTTTGTTAAGGCTCTGATCAGGATCAGACCTGTGTTTAGATCTAATGCTCCATCTTGGAGTTTGAATCTTGTTAAGTTTTTGCAACGGGCTCCGTGTGAGCCTATGCATTCGGTTGACATTAAATTGTTGTCCTGGAAGGTTCTTTTTCTATTGGCTATTGCGTCGGCACGCAGAGTTTCTGAAATAGCTGCCTTGCAATGTGGGCTCCTTATCTGGTGTTCCACACTGATAAGGCTGTCCTACGTACCCGCTTGGATTTTCTACCTAAGGTGGTGTCTGATAGTAATATCAATTAGGAGATTGTGGTTCCTTCCTTGTGTCCTAATCCTTCTTTGAAAGAACGTTTACTTCATAATTTAGATGTGGTTCGATCTTTGAAGTTTTATCTTCAAGCTACTAAGGATTTTAGGCAAACTTCTTCCTTGTTTGTTATCTACTCTGAGAAGCGTAAGGGTCTGAAGGCTTCTTCGACTTCCTTATCTTTTTAGTTGAGGAGTGTTATACGCTTGGATTTTGAGTCAGAGGATTACGGCTCATTCCGCTAGAGCGGTGGCTTCCTCTTGGGCCTTTTAGAACGAGGCCTCTATGGATCAGATTTGTAAGGCGGCTACCTGGTCCTCCTTGCATACTTTTTCTAAATTCTACAAATTTGACATTTTTGCTTCAGCCGAAGCAACTTTTGGGAGAAATGTTTTGCAGGCTGTTGTGCCCTCAGATTAGGGTCTGCCTTTCTTTTACCCCTCCCATTATCATTCAGTGTCCTCTAGAGCTTGGGTATAGTTTTCTTTTACAAGATACGATGAGTCCACGGATTTCATCCTTATGGGATATCCCCTCCTGGTCAGCAGGAGGAGGCAAAGAGCACCACAGCAGAGCTATATTTATAGCTCCGCCCTTCCCTCCCACCCCAGTCATTCTCTTTGCCTGTGTTAGTGATAGGAAGAGGTAAAGTGAGGTGTCAGTTTAGATTCTTCAATCAACAGTTTATTATTTTTAAATGGTACCAGTGTGTGCTATTTTTCTCAGGGCTGGAGCTACAGGCTTTTCTGCAATGGAGACTTGGGAGATATTAATTCTCTCTGCGACTTCCATTCTGTTTGCTGCCCTGCTGATGGTCCTAGCAGATATTATCTAAGACCCTGTTTGTTCCCACAGATCTGCTGGAGGTGATGAAAAGAACATCTTCATTGTGTGGGACAAGTTCATGCTGCGCTCAGCATTAAGGTATGTACAGTCGTTTTGCTTCTGGGAGAGACTTAGTAACTCAGAACAGACTGGCATTTATTCCCTCTACCGGGAAGGGGTTATCAGTTTGCACAGGGATGAATTGTGTGCATGGGTCTACCCTTTTTATTCAATAAGATAAGCTGTACTATAAGTGGCAGAAGTTTTATCTAAGGCCTAATGAGTATTAGCCGGTGGATACACATAGATTGTGGGCTTGACGCTAGGAGATTGTGGCTGACCCAGGTGTCCTAACCTTAACTGTTACTAAGCTAATGGCAGGACAGGGTTGTGTTTTTTTGCTCGAGGGGGCACATTGGTGGTCACAGTACACTTTATATAAATTGTGTGGGGTCATATCGACATGTTAATTCCCATGCGGTCTCTACTTTCCGGAGTTAGTTTCCGCCCACGATGGGCGGGACTTAGCCGTGCAGTTGATTTCCAGATACTTGCGATTGCGGCAGCATGTCTAGAGGCTCCGGTGTGGCCTAAGTCAGCTTGTGTTTGTAATCTCACAAGCGGTCTTAGACACACCGTTCACGGAGTACTATTGAGTGATTCGTGGGGACAGGTAGGCGCCGCAGCAGAGCTATGGCGAGGTGCAAGTGCTAAATTTTGTCCCTAAGATGTTATGCATTGTTAGAGTGTACACTTATAGGGGTGCTCTACTGAAAGTCCTATAGTGATTCCCTGTTATTGCTTTGTTATTGTGGAGCAGTAAAAACTATACCGTTTTAATTTTTAAAGACACAGTACACTTGTTTTTCAGCAAAGTTCTTGCTTTTTATTTTTTAATTACAGTACCATGACCAATATTGCTATTGCTTGTTTTTCTCCTGTTAAGTGTGGTCAGTCCACGGGTCATCATTACTTCTGGGATATTATCTCCTCCCCCATAGGAAGTGCAAGAGGATTCACCCAGCAGAGCTGCTACACAGCTCCTCCCCTCTACGTCACCTCCAGTCATTCTCTTGCACCCAACGAATAGATAGGATGTGTGAGAGGACTGTGGTGATTTAATTAGTTTATTACCTTCAATCAAAAGTTTGTTATTTTATAATAGCACCGGAGTGTGTTATTCATTCTCTGGTAGAATTTGAAGAAGAATCTACCTGAGTTTTTTTCTATGATTTTAGCCGGAGTAGTTAAGATCATATTGCTGTTTCTCGGCCATCTGAGGAGAGGTAAACTTCAGATCAGGGGACAGCGGGCAGATTAATCTGCAAAGAGGTATGTAGCAGTTTGTTATTTTCTGACATGGAATTGATGAGAAAATCCTGCCATACCGTTATAATGTAAACTCAGCCTTAAATGCAGTAGATGTAGCTGGTATCAGGCTGTCATGTATGTATATTTTACACTTCAGTATTCTGGGGGATGGTACTTCACTGGATTTATACTGTATGCATAGACTTAACCTAATTTGCAGGGACTTGCAATAGGTTTTAAATAACAATTAATTTATTGAGGTTAAACGTTTTTTTGCTGGCATGTAAAAACGTTTTTTTCTCTGAGGTACTGGGTGAAAAAATGTTTTGGGCACTATTTTTTCCACTTGGCAATAGTTTTGTTTAATTTAAAGCAGTTCACTGATCTCTCTCACTGTTATGTGTGAGGGGGAGGGGCCATTTTTGGCGCTTTTACTACGCATCAAAAAACTCAGTCAGAGGTTCATTTTCTCCCTGCATGATCCGGTTCATCTCTACAGAACTCAGGGATCTCCAAAGCCTTTTTTGAGGGAGGTAATCATCACAGCAGAGCTGTGAAGAGTGTAGTTGACTGTGATAAAAAACGTTTGTTTGTGTATTTTTTCTGCTGCCAGGGTTAGTTATCCTTGCTAATGGGAACAATCCTTTGCTAAAATTGTTTATTTCTTACAAAGATTTGATGCTATAACTTAATTATTTTCAACTGTCATAATTTTTTCTGTGCTTCTTATAGGCACAGTTCGTTTTCATATTATTGTAAATTACTTAAAAAAGCATTTCCAAGTTGCTAGTTAATTGCTAGTGTGTTAAACATGTCTGATTCAGAGGAAGATACATGTGCTATATGTGCTAATGCCAAAGTGGAGCCCAATAGAAATTTATGTACTAACTGTATTGATGCTACTTTAAATAAAAGTCAATCTGTACAAATTGAACATATTTCACCAGACAACGAGGGGAGAGTTATGCCGACTAGTACCGCTCGGGAGGTGCGTGATATTGTAGCGCCGAGTACATCTGGGCGGCCATTTCAAATCACATTACAGGATATGGCTACTGTTATGACTGAAGTTTTGGCTAAATTACCAGAACTTAGAGGCAAGCGTGATCACTCTGGGGTGAGAACAGAGTGCGCTGATAATATTAGGGCCATGTCAGACACTGCGTCACAGGCGGCAGAACATGAGGACGGAGAACTTCATTCTGTGGGTGACGGTTCTGATCCAAATAGATTGGATTCAGATATTTCAAATTTTAAATTTAAGCTGGAAAACCTCCGTGTATTACTAGGGGAGGTGTTAGCGGCTCTGAATGATTGTAACACAGTTGCAATACCAGAGAAAATGTGTAGGTTGGATAAATATTTTGCGGTACCGGCGAGTACTGATGTTTTTCCTATACCTAAGAGACTTACTGAAATTGTTACTAAGGAGTGGGATAGGCCCGGTGTACCGTTCTCACCCCCTCCGATATTTAGAAAAATGTTTCCAATAGACGCCACCACACGGGACTTATGGCAAACGGTCCCTAAGGTGGAGGGAGCAGTTTCTACTTTAGCTAAGCGTACCACTATCCCGGTGGAGGATAGCTGTGCCTTTTCAGATCCAATGGATAAAAAATTAGAGGGTTACCTTAAGAAAATGTTTGTTCAACAAGGTTTTATATTGCAACCTCTTGCATGTATTGCGCCTGTCACGGCTGCAGCAGCATTTTGGTTTGAGTCTCTGGAAGAGACACTTCAATCATCTACACTAGATGAGATTACAGACAAACTTAAAGCCCTTAAGTTAGCTAACTCATTTATTTCAGATGCCGTAGTACATTTAACTAAACTTACGGCTAAGAATTCCGGATTTGCCATTCAGGCACGCAGAGCACTGTGGCTAAAATCCTGGTCAGCTGATGTTACTTCTAAATCTAAATTGCTTAATATACCTTTCAAAGGGCAAACCTTGTTCGGGCCCGGGTTGAAGGAGATTATCGCTGACATTACAGGAGGTAAAGGCCATGCCCTGCCTCAGGACAAAGCCAAACCTAGGGCTAGACAGTCTAATTTTCGTTCCTTTCGTAATTTCAAAGCAGGAACAGCATCAACCTCCTCTGCACCAAAACAGGAAGGAGCTGTTGCTCGCTACAGACAAGGCTGGAAACCTAACCAGTCCTGGAACAAGGGCAAGCAGGCCAGGAAACCTGCTGCTGCCCCTAAGACAGCATGAATCGAGGGCCCCCGATCCGGGACCGGATCTAGTAGGGGGCAGACTTTCTCTCTTCGCCCAGGCTTGGGCAAGAGATGTTCAGGATCCCTGGGCGTTAGAGATCATATCTCAGGGATACCTTCTGGACTTCAAATCCTCTCCCCCAAGAGGGAGATTTCATCTGTCAAGGTTATCAACAAACCAAATAAAGAAAGCAGCGTTCCTACGCTGCGTACAAGATCTTTTATTAATGGGAGTGATCCATCCAGTTCCGCGGTCGGAACAAGGACAAGGGTTTTACTCAAATCTGTTTGTAGTTCCCAAAAAAGAGGGAACTTTCAGGCCAATCTTGGATTTAAAGATCCTAAACAAATTCCTAAGAGTTCCATCGTTCAAGATGGAAACGATTCGAACAATTTTGCCCATGATCCAAGAGGGTCAGTACATGACCACAGTGGATTTAAAGGATGCTTACCTTCACATACCGATTCACAGAAATCATTACCGGTATCTAAGGTTTGCCTTTCTAGACAGGCATTACCAGTTTGTAGCTCTTCCATTCGGACTGGCTACGGCTCCAAGAATCTTCACAAAGGT
Organism: Bombina bombina; assembly: GCF_027579735.1. Taxonomy (NCBI): domain Eukaryota; kingdom Metazoa; phylum Chordata; class Amphibia; order Anura; family Bombinatoridae; genus Bombina; species Bombina bombina. The sequence goes on along the minus strand of NC_069501.1, from coordinate 852,937,178 downwards.
TCTGGGTACTCTTCTGGCGGTACTAAGACCGCGAGGAATTTCGGTAGCTCCGTACCTAGACGACATTCTGATACAAGCTTCAAGCTTTCAAACTGCCAAGTCTCATACAGAGTTAGTACTGGCATTTCTAAGGTCGCATGGATGGAAGGTGAACGAAAAGAAGAGTTCTCTCTTTCCACTCACAAGAGTTCCCTTCTTGGGGACTCTGATAGATTCTGTAGAAATGAAGATTTACCTGACAGAAGACAGGTTAACAAAGCTTCAAAATGCATGCCGTGTCCTTCATTCCATTCAACACCCGTCAGTAGCTCAATGCATGGAGGTGATCGGCTTAATGGTAGCGGCAATGGACGTAGTACCTTTTGCACGCCTACATCTCAGACCGCTGCAATTGTGCATGCTAAGTCAGTGGAATGGGGATTACTCAGATTTGTCCCCCACTCTGAATCTGAATCAAGAGACCAGAAACTCTCTTCTATGGTGGCTTTATCGGCCACACCTGTCCAGGGGGATGCCATTCAGCAGGCCAGACTGGACAATTGTAACAACAGACGCCAGCCTACTAGGTTGGGGCGCTGTCTGGAATTCTCTGAAGGCTCAGGGACTATGGAATCAGGAGGAGAGTCTCCTTCCAATAAACATTCTGGAATTGAGAGCAGTTCTCAATGCCCTTCTGGCTTGGCCCCAGTTAACAACTCGGGGGTTCATCAGGTTTCAGTCGGACAACATCACCACTGTAGCTTACATCAACCATCAGGGAGGGACAAGAAGCTCCCTAGCAATGATGGAAGTATCAAAGATAATTCGCTGGGCAGAGTCTCACTCTTGCCACCTGTCTGCAATCCACATCCCGGGAGTGGAGAACTGGGAGGCGGATTTCTTAAGTCGTCAGACTTTTCATCCGGGGGAGTGGGAACTTCATCCGGAGGTCTTTGCCCAGATACTTCGACGTTGGGGCAAACCAGAGATAGATCTCATGGCGTCTCGTCAGAACGCCAAGCTTCCTCGCTACGGGTCCAGATCCAGGGATCCGGGAGCGGTTCTGATAGATGCTTTGACAGCACCTTGGACCTTCGGGATGGCTTATGTGTTTCCACCCTTCCCGATGCTTCCTCGATTGATTGCCAGAATCAAACAGGAGAGAGCATCAGTGATTCTAATAGCACCTGCATGGCCATGCAGGACTTGGTATGCAGATCTAGTGGACATGTCATCCTGTCCGCCTTGGTCTCTACCTCTGAAACAGGACCTTCTGATCCAGGGTCCATTCAAACATCAAAATCTAACTTCTCTGAAGCTGACTGCTTGGAAATTGAACGCTTGATTTTATCAAAACGTGGGTTTTCTGAGCCAGTTATTGATACCTTAATACAGGCTAGGAAGCCTGTTACCAGAAGGATTTACCATAAAATATGGCGTAAATACTTATATTGGTGCGAATCCAAGAGTTACTCATGGAGTAAGGTTAGGATTCCAAGGATATTGTCTTTTCTACAAGAAGGTTTAGAAAAGGGGTTATCCGCTAGTTCTTTAAAGGGACAGATTTCAGCTCTGTCCATTCTTTTACACAAACGTCTGTCAGAAGTTCCGGACGTTCAAGCTTTTTGTCAGGCTTTAGCTAGGATCAAGCCTGTGTTTAAAACTGTTGCTCCGCCATGGAGTTTGAACTTAGTTCTTAATGTTTTACAGGGTGTTCCGTTTGAACCCCTTCATTCCATTGATATCAAGTTGTTATCTTGGAAAGTTCTGTTTTTAATGGCTATTTCCTCGGCTCGAAGAGTCTCTGAGTTATCTGCCTTACATTGTGATTCTCCTTATCTGATTTTTCATTCAGACAAGGTAGTTCTGCGTACTAAACCTGGGTTCCTACCTAAGGTGGTCACTAACAGGAATATCAATCACGAGATTGTTGTTCCATCCTTGTGTCCTAATCCTTCCTCGAAGAAGGAACGTCTGCTTCACAATCTAGATGTAGTCCGTGCCCTGAAATTTTATCTACAGGCAACTAAGGAGTTTCGTCAAACGTCTTCCCTGTTTGTCGTTTATTCTGGCCAGAGGAGAGGTCAAAAAGCTTCGGCTACCTCTCTCTCGTTTTGGCTTCGTAGCATAATACGATTAGCCTATGAGACTGCTGGACAGCAGCCTCCTGAAAGAATTACAGCTCATTCTACTAGAGCTGTGGCTTCCACTTGGGCCTTTAAGAATGAGGCTTCTGTTGAACAGATTTGCAAGGCTGCAACTTGGTCTTCTCTTCATACTTTTTGCAAATTTTACAAATTTGACACTTTTGCTTCTTCAGAGGCTGTTTTTGGGAGAAAGGTTCTTCAGGCAGTGGTTCCCTCCGTATAAAGAGCCTGCCTGTCCCTCCCATCATCCGTGTACTTTTGCTTTGGTATTGGTATCCCAGAAGTAATGATGACCCGTGGACTGACCACACTTAACAGGAGAAAACAAAATTTATGCTTACCTGATAAATTCATTTCTCCTGTAGTGTGGTCAGTCCACGGCCCGCCCTGTTTTTTTATGGCAGGCTAAAAAAATTTTTTGGATTATACTCCAGTCACCACTACACCCTTGGGCTTCTCCTTTCTCGTTGGTCCTTTGGTCGAATGACTGGAGGTGACGTAGAGGGGAGGAGCTGTGTAGCAGCTCTGCTGGGTGAATCCTCTTGCACTTCCTGTGGGGGAGGAGATAATATCCCAGAAGTAATGATGACCCGTGGACTGACCACACTACAGGAGAAATGAATTTATCAGGTAAGCATAAATTTTGTTTTTGTCATGGCTGACCTTCAGGAAAGTACATGTTCTTCGTGTTTAGATGCCAATGTGGAACCCCCTATTCCTTTTTGTCCCTCATGTACTGAGAGGGCTTAACAGTTTAAAGAACAAATTTTCTTTAATGCAAGTATATCTAAGGATGTTTCTCAGACTGATGAGACTCAGGGTATGCCGCAACTTTCTCCCCAAGAGTCACAGCCTTTAACGCCCGCTCAGGCAACACCGTGTTCTTCAACTGCGTCCGCTTCATTTACCCTGCAAGATATGGCTGCAGTTATGTCATCCACTCTTTCAGAAGTTTTATCTAAGTTGCCAGCTTTATAAGGCAAACGCAGTAGGACAGAGGCCCATGTGGTCCCTCCAACTTCTGATGCTTTGATGGCAATCTCCAATGTACCCTCCCAGGGCTCTGAATTGGGGTGTAGGGAGGCCCTGTCTGAGGGGGAACTTTCTGACTCAGGAAGTGCGTTGCCCCAGACAGATTCGGACGTCATGTCCTTCAGGTTTAAGCTTGAACACCTCCGCCTTTTGCTACGAGAGGTTTTGGTGACTCTGGACGATTGTGGTCCCACCAGAGAAATTGAGTAAGATGGACAGATACTTAGAGGTTCCTTCTTATTCCGATGTTTTTCCGGTTCCTAAGATAATTTCGGAAATTATTGCAAGGGAATGGGAAAGACCGGGTATCACGTTCTCCCCTTCCCCTATTTTTAAGAAAATGTACCCTATAGCTGACACCGTTCGGGATTCTTGGCAGACGGTCCCTAAGGTGGAAGGAGCTATCTCTACCCTGGCTAAGCGTACGACTATCCCTATCGAGGACAGTTGTGCTTTCAAAGACCCCATGGATAAGAAGTTGGAGGGTCTTCTCAAAAAACTCTGTTCATTAAGGGTTCTTATTGCAACCGGCGGCCTGCATTGTAACAGTCACGACTGCGGCTGCTTTTTGGTTTGACGCTCTAGAAGAGTCTCTTAGGACTGAGACTTCTTTGGAGGAAATACAGGATAGAATTAAGGCCCTTAAGCTGGCTAATTCTTTTATTACGGATGCTTCCTTTCAGATCACCAAATTGGCGGCTAAGAGTTTAGGATTCTCCATCTTGGCACGAAGGGCGGCCCCCGATCCGGGACCGGATCTAGTAGGGGGCAGACTTTCTCTCTTTGTCCAGGCTTGGATAAGAGACATTCAGGATCCCTGGACACTAGAAATCGTGTCTCAAGGGTATAAGTTGGAGTTCAAAAATTCCTTCCCCAGAGGAAGGTTTCTTCTTTCATGATTGTCTGTAGACCAGATAAAAAGAGAGGCGTTCTTACGTTGTGTAAAAGACCTCTCCTCCATTGGAGGAATTTGTCCCGTTCCAATACAGGAACAGAGGCAGGGGTTTTACGCAAATCTTTTTGTTGTTCCCAAAAAAGAGTGAATGTTCCGACCCATTTTAGATCTCAAGAGTCTAATCAAGTTTCTCAGAGTTCTATCCTTCAAGATGGAGACTATTTATTCGGACAATTCTTCCATTGATCCAGGAGGGTCAATCTATGACTACCGTGGACTTAAAGGATGCATATCTTCATATTCCTATCCACAGAGATCATCACAAGTTCCTGAGGTTTGCCTTTCTGGACAAACATTTTCAGTTCGCGGCCCTTCCTTTCGGTCTGGCCACGGCACCCAGAATTTTCACAAAGGTTCTAGGGTCTCTGCTGGCGGTTCTCAGGCTGCAGGGCATTGCAGTGGCGCCTTATCTGGACGATATTCTGATCCAGGCGTTGTCTTATCAGCTGACAAAGTCTCATACCGACATTGTTCTGTCCTTTCTAAGGACTCACGGGTGGAAGGTGAATCTAGAAAAGAGTTCACTAATTCCACGGACAAGGGTTCCTTTCCTGGGAACTCTAATCGACTCTCTCTATCCATGAAAATCTTTTCTCCAACATTGGTGTGTCCGGTCCACGGCGTCATCCTTACTTGTGGGATATCTCTTCCCCAACAGGAAATGGCAAAGAGTCCCAGCAAAGCTGGCCATATAGTCCCTCCTAGGCTCCGCCCACCCCGGTCATTCTCTTTGCCGTTGCACAGGCAACATCTCCACGGAGATGGTTAAGAGTTTTTTGGTGTTTAAATGTAGTTTTTATTCTTCTATCAAATGTTTGTTATTTTAAAATAGTGCTGGTATGTACTATTTACTCTGAAACAGAAAAGGATGAAGATTTCTGTTTGTCAGAGGAAGATGATTTTAGCAGACAGTAACTAAAATAGATTGCTGTTTCCACATAGGACTGTTGAGATGAAGTAACTTCAGTTGGGGGAAGCAGTTAGCAGACATTTCTGCTTAAGGTATGACTAGCCATATTTCTAACAAGACGATGTAATGCTGGAAGGCTGTCATTTCCCCTCATGGGGACCGGTAAACCATTTCTCCAACATTGGTGTGTCCGGTCCACGGCGTCATCCTTACTTGTGGGATATCTCTTCCCCAACAGGAAATGGCAAAGAGTCCCAGCAAAGCTGGCCATATAGTCCCTCCTAGGCTCCGCCCACCCCTGTCATTCTCTTTGCCGTTGCACAGGCAACATCTCCACGGAGATGGTTAAGAGTTTTTTTGGTGTTTAAATGTAGTTTTTATTCTTCTATCAAGTGTTTGTTATTTTAAAATAGTGCTGGTATGTACTATTTACTCTGAAACAGAAAAGGATGAAGATTTCTGTTTGTGAGAGGAAGATGATTTTAGCAGACAGTAACTAAAATCGATTGCTGTTTCCACATAGGACTGTTGAGATGAAGTAACTTCAGTTGGGGGAAACAGTTAGCAGACTTTTCTGCTTAAGGTATGACTAGCCATATTTCTAACAAGACGATGTAATGCTGGAAGGCTGTCATTTCCCCTCATGGGGACCGGTAAGCCATTTTCTTAGTCAAACAAACAGAATAAAGGGCTTAATATGGGCTAAAAAACTGGTAGACATTTTTATGGGCTAAATCGATTGATTTATTTGGGCATTTTATTCATATTTATGCTGACAATTTGCATTTATAAACTTGGGGAACGTTTATTAAACGGCAGGCACTGTGTTAGACACCTTTTCCAGTCAGGGGGCCTTCCTAGTTGTAGACTGAGCCTCATTTTCGCGCCATTACTGCGCACTTGTTTTTTGAGAGCAGGGCATGCAGATGCATGTGTGAGGATCTGAAATTTGCTGGAAAAGCTTCTAGAAGGCGTCAATTGGTATCGTATTCCCCTCTGGGCTTGGTTGGGTCTCAGCAAAGGCTATAGCTGGGACTGTATAGGGGTTAAATTTGTAAATGGCTCCGGTTCCGTTATTTTAAGGGTTAAAGCTCTGAAATTTGGTGTGCAATACTCTTAATGCTTTAAGACACTGTGGTGAAATTTTGGTAATTGAACAATTCCTTCATACTTTTTCACATATTCAGTAATAAAGTGTTTTCTGTTTAAAATTTAAAGAGACAGTAACGGTTTTGTTTTAAAACGTTTTTTGTGCTTTGTTGACAAGTTTAAGCCTGTTTAACATGTCTGTGCCTTCAGATAAGCTATGTTCTATATGTATGAAAGCCAATGTGTCTCCCCATTTAAATTTTTGTGATAATTGTGCCATAGCGTCCAAACAAAGTAAGAACAGTACTGCCACAGATAATGAGATTGCCCAAGATGATTCCTCAGATGAGGGGAGTAAACATGATACTACATCATCTCCTACTGTGTCTACACCAGTTTTGCCCACACAGGAGGCCCCTAGTACATCTAGTGCGCCAATGCTTATTACCATGCAACAATTAACGGCTGTAATGGATAACTCCATAGCAAATATTTTATCCAAAATGCCTGCATATCAGAGAAAGCGCGATTGCTCTGTTTTAAACACTGAAGAGCAGGAGGGCGCTGATGATAATTGTTCTGTCATACCCTCACACCAATCTGAAGGGGCCATGAGGGAGGTTTTGTCAGATGGAGAAATTTCAGATTCAGGAAACATTTCTCAACAAGCTGAACCTGATGTTGTGACATTATAAATTTAAATTAGAACATCTCCGTGCACTGCTTAAGGAGGTGTTATCTACTCTGGATGATTGTGACAACTTGGTCATTCCAGAGAAATTATGCAAGATGGACAAGTTCCTAGAGGTTCCGGTGCACCCAGACGCTTTTCCTATACCCAAGCGGGTGGCGGACATAGTAAATAAGGAGTGGGAAAAGCCCGGCATACCTTTTGTCCCCCCCCCCCCCCCCTATCTTTAAGAAATTATTTCCTATGGTCGACCCCAGAAAGGACTTATGGCAGACAGTCCCTAAGGTCGAGGAGGCAGTTTCTACTCTAAACAAATGCACTACTATTCCTATCGAAGATAGTTGTGCTTTCAAAGATCCTATAAATAAAAAATTGGAAGGTTTGCTTAAAAAGATTTTTGTACAGCAAGGTTACCTTCTACAACCCATTTCGTGCATTGTTCCTGTCACTACAGCAGCGTGGTTCTGGTTCGAGGAACTAGAAAAGTCGCTCAGTAGAGAGACTCCATATGAGGAGGTTATGGACAGAGTTCACGCACTTAAATTGGCTAACTCTTTTATTTTAGATGCCGCTTTGCAATTAGCTAGATTAGCGGCGAAAAATTCAGGGTTTGCTATTGTGGCGCGCAGAGCGCTTTGGCTAAAGTCTTGGTCAGCGGATGTGTCTTCCAAGACAAAATTGCTTAACATCCCTTTCAAAGGTAAAACTCTATTTGGACCAGAATTGAAAGAGATTATTTCAGACATCACTGGGGGAAAGGGCCACGCCCTTCCACAAGATAGGCCTTTCAAGGCCAAAAATAAGTCTAATTTTCGTTCCTTTCGCAATTTCAGGAACGGACCGGCCTCTAATTCTGCATCCTCTAAGCAAGAGGGTAATGCTTCACAACCCAAACCAGCCTGGAAACCGATGCAAGGCTGGAACAAGGGTAAGCAGGCCAAGAAGCCTGCCGCTGCTAACAAAACAGCATGAAGGAGTAGCCCCCGATGCGGGACCGGATCTAGTGGGGGGCAGACTCTCTCTCTTTGCTCAGGCTTGGGCAAGAGATGTTCAGGATCCCTGGGCGCTAGAAATAGTTTCTCAAGGTTATCTCCTGGAATTCAGCGAACTACCCCCAAGGGGAAGGTTCCACATGTCTCACTTATCCTCAAACCAAATAAAGAGACAGGCGTTCTTACATTGTGTAGAAGACCTGTTAAAGATGGGAGTGATACACCCAGTTCCAATAAAGGAACAAGGAATGGGATTTTATTCCAATCTGCTCGTAGTTCCCAAAAAAGAGGGAACTTTCAGACCAATTTTGGATTTGAAGATCCTAAACAAATTTCTCAGGGTACCATCGTTCAAGATGGAAACCATTCGAACGATTCTACCCACTATCCAGGAAAGTCAATTTATGACTACTGTGGACCTAAAGGATGCGTACCTACATATTCCTATCCACAAAGAACATCATCAGTTCCTAAGGTTCGCTTTTCTGGACAAGCATTACCAGTTTGTGGCCCTCCCATTCGGGTTAGCCAAGGATTTTCACAAAGGTACTATGGTCCCTTCTAGCGGTTCTAAGACCGAGGGGCATTGCAGTAGTACCTTACTTGGACGACATTCTAATACAAGTGTCGTCCCTGTCAAAAGCAAAGGCTCATACAGACATCGTTCTGGCCTTTCTCAGATCACACGGATGGAAGGTGAACATAGAAAAAAGTTCTCTGTCTCCGTCGACAAGAGTTCCCTTCTTGGGAACAATAATAGATTCCTTAGAAATGAGGATTTTTCTGACAGAGGTCAGAAAATCAAAACTTCTAAGCTCTTGTCAAGTTCTTCATTCTGTTCCTCGTCCTTCCATAGCGCAGTGCATGAAAGTAGTAGGGTTGATGGTTGCAGCAATGGACATAGTTCCTTTTGCACAAATTCATCTAAGACCATTACAACTGTGCATGCTCAAACAGTGGAATGGGGACTATACAGACTTGTCTCCAATGATTCAAGTAGATCAGAAGACCAAAGATTCACTCCGTTGGTGGCTGACCCTGGACCATCTGTCCCAGGGAATGAGCTTCCGCAGACCAGAGTGGGTCATTGTCACGACCGACGCCAGTCTAGTGGGCTGGGGCGCCGTCTCGGATTCCCTGAAAGCTCAGGGTCTATGGTCTCGGGAAGAGTCTCTTCTCCCGATAAACATTCTGGAACTGAGAGCGATATTCAATGCTCTCAGGGCTTGGCCTCAACTAGCAAAGGCCAGATTCATAAGGTTCCAATCAGACAACATGACGACCGTTGCGTATATCAATCATCAGGGGGGAACAAGGAGTTCCCTGGCGATGAAAGAAGTGACCAAAATAATTCAATGGGCGGAGGATCACTCCTGCCACCTGTCTGCGATCCACATCCCAGGTGTGGAAAACTGGGAGGCGGATTTTCTGAGTCGTCAGACATTCCATCCGGGGGAGTGGGAACTCCATCCGGAGATCTTTGCCCAAATAACTCAATTATGGGGCATTCCAGACATGGATCTGATGGCGTCTCGTCAGAACTTCAAGGTTCCTTGCTACGGGTCCAGATCCAGGGATCCCAAGGCGACTCTAGTAGATGCACTAGTAGCACCTTGGACCTTCAACCTAGCTTATGTATTTCCACCGTTTCCTCTCATTCCCAGGCTGGTAGCCAGGATCAATCAGGAGAGGGCCTCGGTGATCTTGATAGCTCCTGCGTGGCCACGCAGGACTTGGTATGCAGACCTGGTGAATATGTCATCGGTTCCACCATGGAAGCTACCTTTGAGACAGGACCTTCTTGTTCAGGGTCCATTCGAACATCCAAATCTGGTCTCCCTCCAGCTGACGGCTTGGAGATTGAACGCTTGATTCTATCGAAGCGTGGGTTTTCAGATTCTGTGATAGATACTCTGGTTCAGGCCAGAAAACCGGTAACTAGAAAGATTTACCATAAAATATGGAAGAGATATATCTGTTGGTGTGAATCCAAAGGATTCCCATGGAATAAGATAAAAATTCCTAAGATTCTCTCCTTTCTACAAGAAGGTTTGGAGAAAGGATTATCTGCAAGTTCTCTAAAGGGACAGATCTCTGCTTTATCTGTCTTACTACACAAAAGACTGGCAGCTGTGCCAGATGTTCAAGCATTTGTTCAGGCTCTGGTTAGGATCAAGCCTGTTTACAGACCTTTGACTCCTCCCTGGAGTCTAAATCTAGTTCTTTCAGTTCTTCAAGGGGTTCCGTTTGAACCTTTACATTCCATAGATATTAAGTTACTATCTTGGAAAGTTTTGTTTTTGGTTGCAATTTCTTCTGCTAGAAGAGTTTCAGAGTTATCTGCTCTGCAGTGTTCTCGGCCCTATCTGGTGTTCCATGCAGATAAGGTGGTTTTGCGTACTAAGCCTGGTTTTCTTCCTAAGGTTGTTTCTAACAAAAATATTAACCAGGAGATAGTTGTACCTTCTTTATGTCCGAATCCAGTTTCAAAGAAGGAACGTTTGTTACACAATTTGGACATAGTCCGTGCTCTAAAATTCTATTTAGAGGCTACAAAAGATTTCAGACAAACATCTTCCTTGTTTGTTGTTTATTCTGGTAAAAGGAGAGGTCAAAAAGCAACTTCTACCTCTCTTTCCTTTTGGCTTAAAAGCATCATCCGATTGGCTTATGAGACTGCCGGACGGCAGCCTCCTGAAAGAATCACAGCTCACTCCACTAGGGCTGTGGCTTCCACATGGGCCTTCAAGATCGAGGCTTCTGTTGACCAGATATGTAAGGCAGCGACTTGGTCTTCACTGCACACTTTTGCCAAATTTTACAAATTTGATACTTTTGCTTCTTCGGAGGCTATTTTTGGGAGAAAGGTTTTGCAAGCTGTGGTGCCTTCCGTTTAGGTAACCTGATTTGCTCCCTCCCTTCATCCGTGTCCTAAAGCTTTGGTATTGGTTCCCACAAGTAAGGATGACGCCGTGGACCGAACACACCAATGTTGGAGAAAACAGAATTTATGCTTACCTGATAAATTACTTTCTCCAACGGTGTGTCCGGTCCACGGCCCGCCCTGGTTTTTTAATCAGGTCTGGTGAATTATTTTCTCTAACTACAGTCACCACGGTACCATATGGTTTCTCCTATATATATTTCCTCCTGTCCGTCGGTCGAATGACTGGGGTGGGCGGAGCCTAGTAGGGACTATATGGCCAGCTTTGTTGGGACTCTTTGCCATTTACTGTTGGGGAAGAGATATCCCACAAGTAAGGATGACGCCGTGGACCGGACACACCGTTGGAGAAAGTAATTTATCAGGTAAGCATAAATTCTGTTTTTCTTAGTCAAACAAACAGAATAAAGGGCTTATTATGGGCTAAAAAACTGGTAGACATTTTTATGGGCTAAATCGATTGCTTTATTTGGGCATTTTATTCATATTTATGCTGACAATTTGCATTTATAAACTTGGGGAACGTTTATTAAACGGCAGGCACTGTGTTAGACACCTTTTCCAGTCAGGGGGCCTTCCTAGTTGTAGACTGAGCCTCATTTTCGCGCCATTACTGCGCACTTGTTTTTTGAGAGCAGGGCATGCAGATGCATGTGTGAGGATCTAAAAATTGCTGGAAAAGCTTCTAGAAGGCGTCAATTGGTATCGTATTCCCCTCTGGGCTTGGTTGGGTCTCAGCAAAGACTATAGCTGGGACTGTATAGGGGTTAAATTTATAAACGGCTCCGGTTCCGTTATTTTAAGGGTTAAAGCTCTGAAATTTGGTGTGCAATACTATTAATGCTTTAAGACACTGTGGTGAAATTTTGGTAATTTTTGAACAATTCCTTCATACTTTTTCACATATCCAGTAATAAAGTGTTTTCTGTTTTAAAATTTAAAGAGACAGTAACGGTTTTGTTTTAAAACGTTTTTTGTGCTTTGTTGACAAGTTTAAGCCTGTTTAACATGTCTGTACCTTCAGATAAGCTATGTTCTATATGTATGAAAGCCAATGTGTCTCCCCATTTAAATTTATGTGATAATTGTACCATAGCGTCCAAACAAAGTAAGGACAGTACTGCCACAGATAATGAAATTGCCCAAGATGATTCCTCAGATGAGGGGAGTAAACATGATACTACATCATCTCCTACTGTGTCTACACCAGTTTTGCCCACGCAGGAGGCCCCTAGTACATCTAGTGCGCCAATACTTATTACCATGCAACAATTAACGGCTGTAATGGATAACTCCATAGCAAATATTTTATCCAAAATGCCTACTTATCAGAGAAAGCGCGATTGCTCTGTTTTAAACACTGAAGAGCAGGAGGGCGCTGATGATAATTGTTCTTTCATACCCTCACACCAATCTGAAGGGGCCATGAGGGAGGTTTTGTCAGATGGAGAAATTTCAGATTCAGGAAAAATTTCTCAACAAGCTGAACCTGATGTTGTGACATTTAAATTTAAATTAGAACATCTCTGCGCACTGCTTAAGGAGGTGTTATCTACTCTGGATGATTGTGACAACTTGGTCATTCCAGAGAAATTATGCAAGATGGACAAGTTCCTAGAGGTTCCGGTGCACCCCGACGCTTTTCCTATACCCAAGCGGGTGGCGGACATAGTAAATAAGGAGTGGGAAAAGCCCGGCATACCTTTTGTCCCCCCCCCCCCCCCTATCTTTAAGAAATTATTTCCTATGGTCGACCCCAGAAAGGACTTATGGCAGACAGTCCCTAAGGTCGAGGGGGCAGTTTCTACTCTAAACAAACGCACTACTATTCCTATCGAAGATAGTTGTGCTTTCAAAGATCCTATGGATAAAAAATTAGAAGGTTTGCTTAAAAAGATTTTTGTACAGCAAGGTTACCTTCTACAACCCATTTCGTGCATTGTTCCTGTCACTACAGCAGCGTGGTTCTGGTTCGAGGAACTAGAAAAGTCGCTCAGTAGAGAGACTCCATATGAGGAGGTTATGGACAGAGTTCACGCACTTAAATTGGCTAACTCTTTTATTTTAGATGCCGCTTTGTAATTAGCTAGATTAGCGGCGAAAAATTCAGGGTTTGCTATCGTGGCGCGCAGAGCACTTTGGCTAAAGTCTTGGTCAGCGGATGTGTCATCCAAGACAAAATTGCTTAACATCCCTTTCAAAGGTAAAACTCTATTTGGACCAAAATTGAAAGAGATTATTTCAGACATCACTGGGGGAAAGGGCCACGCCCTTCCACAAGATAGGTCTTTCAAGGCTAAAAATAAGTCTAATTTTCGTTCCTTTCGCAATTTCAGGAACGGAACGGCCTCTAATTCTGCATCCTCTAAGCAAGAGGGTAATGCCTCACAACCCAAACCAGCCTGGAAACCAATGCAAGGCTGGAACAAGGGTAAGCAGGCCAAGAAGCCTGCCGCTGCTAACAAAACAGCATGAAGGAGTAGCCCCCGATCCGGGACCTGATCTAGTGGGGGGCAGACTCTCTCTCTTTGCTCAGGCTTGGGCAAGAGATGTTCAGGATCCCTGGGCGCTAGAAATAGTTTCTCAAGGTTATCTCCTGGAATTCAAAGAACTACCCCCAAGGGGAAGGTTCCACATGTCTCACTTATCCTCAAACCAAATAAAGAGACAGGCATTCTTACATTGTGTAGAAGACCTGTTAAAGATGGGAGTGATACACCCAGTTCCAATAAAGGAACAAGGAATGGGATTTTATTCCAATCTGTTCGTAGTTCCCAAAAAAGAGGGAACTTTCAGACCAATTTTGGATTTGAAGATCCTAAACAAATTTCTCAGGGTACCATCGTTCAAGATGGAAACCATTCGAACGATTCTACCCACTATCCAGGAAAGTCAATTTATGACTACCGTGGATCTAAAGGATGCGTACCTACATATTCCTATCCACAAAGAACATCATCAGTTCCTAAGGTTCGCTTTTCTGGACAAGCATTACCAGTTTGTGGCCCTCCCATTCGGGTTAGCCACTGCTCCAAGGATTTTCACAAAGGTGCTAGGGTCCCTTCTAGCGATTCTAAGACCGAGGGGCATTGCAGTAGTACCTTACTTGGACGACATTCTAATACAAGCGTCGTCCCTGTCAAAAGCAAAGGCTCATACAGACATCGTTCTGGCCTTTCTCAGATCACACAGATGGAAGGTGAACATAGAAAAAAGTTCTCTGTCTCCGTCGACAAGAGTTCCCTTCTTGGGAACAATAATAGATTCCTTAGAAATGAGGATTTTTCTGACAGAGGTCAGAAAATCAAAACTTCTAAGCTCTTGTCAAGCTCTTCATTCTGTTCCTCGTCCTTCCATAGCGCAGTGCATGGAAGTAGTAGGGTTGATGGTTGCAGCAATGGACATAGTTCCTTTTGCACAAATTCATCTAAGACCATTACAACTGTGCATGCTCAAACAGTGGAATGGGGATTATACAGACTTGTCTCCAATGATTCAAGTAGATCAGAAGACCAGAGATTCACTCCGTTGGTGGCTGACCCTGGACCATCTGTCCCAGGGAATGAGCTTCCGCAGACCAAAGTGGGTCATTGTCACGACCGACGCCAGTCTAGTGGGCTGGGGAGCGGTCTGGGAATCCCTGAAGGCTCAGGGTCTATGGTCTAGGGAAGAATCTCTTCTCCCGATAAACATTCTGGAACTGAGAGCGATATTCAATGCTCTCAGGGCTTGGCCTCAACTAGCAAAGGCCAGATTCATAAGGTTTCAATCAGACAACATGACGACCGTTGCGTATATCAATCATCAGGGGGAAACAAGGAGTTCCCTGGCGATGAAAGAAGTGACCAAAATAATTCAATGGGCGGAGGATCACTCCTGCCACCTGTCTGCGATCCACATCCCAGGTGTGGAAAACTGGGAGGCGGATTTTCTGAGTCGTCAGACATTCCATCCGGGGGAGTGGGAACTCCACCCGGAGATCTTTGCCCAAATAACCCAATTATGGGGCATTCCAGACATGGATCTGATGGCGTCTCGTCAGAACTTCAAGGTTCCTTGCTACAGGTCCAGATCCAGGGACCCCAAGGCGACTCTAGTAGATGCACTAGTAGCACCTTGGACCTTCAACCTAGCTTATGTATTTCCACCGTTTCCTCTCATTCCCAGGCTGGTAGCCAGGATCAATCAGGAGAGGGCCTCGGTGATCTTGATAGCTCCTGCGTGGCCACGCAGGACTTGGTATGCAGACCTGGTGAATATGTCATCGGTTCCACCATGGAAGCTACCTTTGAGACAGGACCTTCTTGTTCAGGGTCCATTCGAACATCCAAATCTGGTCTCCCTCCAGCTGACGGCTTGGAGATTGAACGCTTGATTCTATTGAAGTGTGGGTTTTCAGATTCTGTGATAGATACTCTGGTTCAGGCCAGAAAACCGGTAACTAGAAAGATTTACCATAAAATATGGAAAAGATATATCTGTTGGTGTGAATCCAAAGGATTCCCATGGAATAAGATAAAAATTCCTAAGATTCTCTCCTTTCTACAAGAAGGTTTGGAGAAAGGATTATCTGCAAGTTTTCTAAAGGGACAGATCTCTGCTTTATCTGTCTTACTACACAAAAGACTGGCAACTGTGCCAGATGTTCAAGCATTTGTTCAGGCTCTGGTTAGGATCAAGCCTGTTTACAGACCTTTGACTCCTCCCTGGAGTCTAAATCTAGTTCTTTCAGTTCTTCAAGGGGTTCCGTTTGAACCTTTACATTCCATAGATATTAAGTTACTATCTTGGAAAGTTTTGTTTTTGGTTGCAATTTCTTCTGCTAGAAGAGTTTCAGAGTTATCTGCTCTGCAGTGTTCTCCGCCCTATCTGGTGTTCCATGCAGATAAGGTGGTTTTGCGTACTAAGCCTGGTTTTCTTCCTAAGGTTGTTTCTAACAAAAATATTAACCAGGAGATAGTTGTACCTTCTTTATGTCCGAATCCAGTTTCAAAGAAGGAACGTTTGTTACACAATTTGGACGTAGTCCGTGCTCTAAAATTCTATTTAGAGGCTACAAAAGATTTCAGACAAACTTCTTCCTTGTTTGTTGTTTATTCTGGTAAAAGGAGAGGTCAAAAAGCGACTTCTACCTCTCTTTCCTTTTGGCTTAAAAGCATCATCCGATTGGCTTATGAGACTGCCGGACGGCAGCCTCCTGAAAGAATCACAGCTCACTCCACTAGGGCTGTGGCTTCCACATGGGCCTTCAAGAACGAGGCTTCTGTTGACCAGATATGTAAGGCAGCGACTTGGTCTTCACTGCACACTTTTGCCAAATTTTACAAATTTGATACTTTTGCTTCTTCGGAGGCTATTTTTGGGAGAAAGGTTTTGCAAGCTGTGGTGCCTTCCGTTTAGGTAACCTGATTTGCTCCCTCCCTTCATCCGTGTCCTAAAGCTTTGGTATTGGTTCCCACAAGTAAGGATGACTCCGTGGACCGGACACACCAATGTTGGAGAAAACAGAATTTATGCTTACCTGATAAATTACTTTAAAAAACCGCCCTGGTTTTTTAATCAGGTCTGATGAATTATTTTCTCTAACTACAGTCACCACGGTACCATATGGTTTCTCCTATATATATTTCCTCCTGTCAGTCGGTCGAATGACTGGGGTGCGCGGAGCCTAGGAGGGACTATATGGCCAGCTTTGCTGGGACTCTTTGCCATTTCCTGTTGGGGAAGAGATATCCCACAAGTAAGGATGACACCGTGGACCGGACACACCGTTGGAGAAAGTAATTTATCAGGTAAGCACAAATTCTGTTTTTGAAGGAAGTCAGAAAGTTAAAGATTTTGAATACATGCCGATCCCTTAAGTCCAATGCTCGGCCATCAGTGGCTCAGTGCATGGAGGCAATTGGATTGATGGTGGCTGCAATGGACATCATTCAGTTTGCTCGTTTTCATCTCAGACCTCTACAACTGTGCATGCTCAGACAATGGAATGGAGATTATGCAAATTTGTCTCCTCAAATAGATTTGGATCAGGAGACAAGGGACTCTTCCTTGGTGGTTGTCGCTGGATCATCTGTCCCAAGGGACGTGCTTCCGCAGACCCTCATGGGTGATAGTGACAACGGACCCCAGCCTAATAGGATGAGGTGCAGTCTGGAATTCCCTGAAGGCTCAGGGTGTGTGGACTTAGTCGGAGTCTCTACTTCCCGTCAATATTCTGGAGTTGAGAGCAATATTCAATGCGCTTCAGGCTTGGCCTCAGTTGGCTTTGGCCAAATTCATCAGATTCCAGTCGGACAACATCACAACTGGCTTACATCAGTCATCAGGGAGGAACAAGGAGTTCCTTAGCGATGACAGAAGTATCCAAGATATTTCAGTGGGCGGAAGCTCACTCTTGTTATCTGTCAGCAATCTACATCCCAGGAGGACAACTGGGAAGCAGATTTTTTGAGCAGACAGACGTTTCATCCATGGGAATGGGAACGGCATCCGGAGCTCTTTGCCAACCTGATTCTCAGATGGGGCAAGCCGAAGCTGGATCTTATGACGTTTCGTCAGAATGCCAAGCTTCCGAGATACAGATCCAGGTCCAGGGATCCTCAGGCCGAACTGATAGATGCCTTGGCAGTGCCTTGTTCGTTCAACCTAGCTTATGTGTTCCCGCCGTTTGCTCTCCTTCCCCGGGTGATTGCTCGAGTCAAACAGGAGAGTGCTTCGGTGATCCTCATCGCTCCTGCGTGGCATCGCAGGACTTGGTATGTAGATCTGGTGGACATGTCCTCTCTGCCACCGTGGAAGCTTCCATTGAGGCAGGACCTTCTCATTCAGGGGCCCTTCCATCATCCGAATCTAATTTCTCTGCAGCTGACTGCTTGGAGATTGAACGCTTGATTTTATTTAAGCGAGGGTTCTCTGATTCGGTCATTTATACCTTGTTTCAGGCACGTTACTAGAAAAATTTACCATAAGATATGGCGTAAATATCTTTATTGGTGCTAATCCAAGGGCTACTAATGGAGTAAGATTAGGATTCCTAGGATTTTATCTTTTCTCCAAGAAGGATTGGAGAAAGGGTTGTCAGCAAGTTCCTTAAAGGGACAGATTTCTGCTCTATCTATTTTGCTACACAAACGTCTGGCAGATGTTCCGGATGTTCAATCTTTTTGTCAGGCTCTGACTAGAATCAGGCCTGTGTTTAGACCAATTGCTCCTCCTTGGAGTTTGAATTTAGTTCTTAATTTTCTTCAAGGGGTTCCGTTTTGAACCTATGCATTCCATAGATATTAAGTTGTTATCTTGGAAAGTTTAAATTTTGGTTGCTATTTCTTCTTCTCGCAGAGTTTCTGAGCTTTCGGCATTACAATGTGATTCTCCATACCTTATTTTTCATGCAGATAAGGTAGTGTTACGTACCAAACCTGATTGTCTTCCTAAGGTTGTTTCCAACAAAAAAACTAATCAGGAAATTATTGTTCCTTCATTGTGTCCTAATCCTTCTTCTAAGAAGGAGCGTCTGTTACATAATTTGGACGTAGTCCGTGCCCTGAAGTTTTACTTGCAGGTGACTAAGGAATTTCGTCAATCATCTTCATTATTTGTTGTTTTTTCTGGTAAACGTAGGGGTCAGAAAGCTACGGCTACCTCTTTCTTTTTGGCTGAAGAGTATCATCCGTTTTGCATATGAGACTGCTGGACAGCAGCCTCCTGAACGAATTACGGCTCATTCCACTAGGGCTGTGGCTTCCTCATGGGCATTTAAAAATGATGCTTCTGTTGAACAGATTTGCAAGGCTGCAACTTGGTCGTCTCTTCACACTTTTTCCAAATTTGATACTTTTGCCCCCGTCTGTGCAGTGATGCCTTCCGTTTAGGTTCCTGTCTTGTCCCTCCCTTTCATCCGAGTCCTATAGCTTTTTCTTATTGTATCCCATAATTAAGGATTAAATCCGTGGACTCGTCATATCTTGTAAAAGAAAAGGAAATTTATGCTTACCTGATAAATTTATTTCTTTTACTATAAGACGAGTCCATGGCCCACCCTGTTTTTTCTCAGACAGGTCTTTATTTTTGTTAAACTTCAGTCACCTCTGCACCTTGGCTTTTCCTTTCTCTTCCTAACTTCGGTCGAATGACTGGAGTGGGAGGGAAGAGAGGAGCTATATATACAGCTCTGCTGTGGGGCTCTTTGCCTCCTCCTGCTGACCAGGAGGCGATATCCCATAAGTAAGGATTAAATCCGTGGACTCGTCGTATCATAAAATAAATAAATTTATCAGGTAAGCTTAAATTTCCTTTTCGCAGCAATAAGGAATGATGCCGTTGACTTTTCTCATAATAAGAAGGAAAACATAAATTATGCTTACCTGATAATTTAATTTCCTTCTGTATGAGGAGAGTCCACGGCCTCCGCCCGTATACTCAGATTGGGGAACCAAAATTTGTTTTCTCTTCCGGCACCATTTATACCCTGATATTTCTCTTACTGTTCCTTGTTCCCTTGGCAGAATGACTGGGATATGAGGGAAGCACGGGGAGGTATTTAAGCCTTTGGCTGGGGTGTCTTTGCCTCCTCCTGGTGGCCAGGTTCAGTATTTCCCAACAGTAAGGAATGATGCCGTGGACTCTCCTCATCCAGAAGCATATTAAATTATCAGGTAAGCATAATTTATGTTTTCTTAACCAGCAGCACTCCAGTTCTTTCTCATGTCTACCATTCTGCAGTTCTTGTGGAGTTGAATGAGTTGCATTTTACCCAGGATCCAGTGTTTTCATACTTACTCTCATGCTCAGTGCAGGCCTAATCAAATGCATATGAGAAGGCACGAAATAACAAAGCACTGCAAGGTGCAATCCTTTTCTCAGACGCTATGCATGTCTGTACTATGTTTTTAATTGTTCGCAATAAAGGTGTTTTATTTTTAGCAAACCTTGCAGTGCTTTATTTCGTGCCTTCTCACAGTGTCCGCTGCTTCAACGGCGCTGCGAACTTAAAGGGACAGTCAAGTCAAAAGTAAACTTTGATGATTCCAATAGGGCATGCTATTTTTTTTAACAATTCTTTATTAACCAACAAAAAAAAGGTAATATTGTACAATAGTCTAATCTTGACTTATTTCAAGAGAGAGGAGAAGAGAGGAAAAAAGAAAAAAAAATTTAAGGCAAATGAAGAAACAAAGTCAACCTCATCTAAGAAAAAACCAGAGACAAAACAGAAGACAAAATCAAGTTAACTTAGATAACCTCTGGCCCTCCCTCTATTACGGCGAGAATTTGCTTTTCATCAAGGGGAAAAAAAGGAAGGATAGGTAAACTTTATTCGCTTATATCACCTTATGTTGGGATTTTCTATTTTTATGTAAAACGTCAAAACACCAAAAATCAGGACAAAACAAAAACAAAAAAACAATCAGACAAACAAAAAAAAAAAAAAAAAAAAAAAGGAAGGGGAAAAGAAGGTGACCATCTCTCATTCACCTCGCCCAGCTACCAGATGCCTAGTAAGATTAGTTCAGAATTTTGAAATGGGAAAATCATATATTCTTTTTCATTTTCAGAGAGTGATTTAATATATACTGCCCATTTGTTGAAAAAATTCCTTATGTCCTCTTCATTGTCTGTCTGTATCTTTTTGCTCTAATAAGCATTGTTTTTTTAGACAGTTTTGGATTTCGCATACGCTGGGCACTGAGCGCATTTTCCATTTTTTACAAATTAAGTATCTAGTAGCTAATATCGAGACAGAGATCAAGTTATCATTGGGGTGGCGTTCAGTTAAATTATCGTTACATAATATAATTTGATATAGAGTAAGAGTTACAGGGGGAATTTTCAACACCTTATTCAGCCAATATTCTAACTTGCACCAAGTGTTTCTTACTTTTGGACAAAACCAAAACATATGTTCTAAGTTGGCTGCCGGGAGTGAGCATTTGGGGCATTTATCAAAGCCTGAGTTGTGAACCCTGCGACCCGTTTCCGGAGTAAAATATGCCCTATGAAGAATTTTGATATGTGCTTCCCGCCAAGTAGCTGAGAGAGTTGTTTTTTTCACTTTGCTTATAGAATGTTGCACTGTTTTTGGGTCTACCCTATTGTGTTCTGACAATGAGGTCCATGTTAGAGCAAGTCTTGCTAAATTCTGGTTACCCCTGCTAATACCCAAAAGATGATAACATACAGAGATAGATATCCGATCCACAGTCATGAGTGTAAGCCAGTTTTCAAGTTTACCTAATTTCCAAGACCATCCTACCTCTCTAGTTGTTTCCAAGAAATAATGCCTTATCTGTAAATAAGCAAAGAAGTCTTTGTTGGGTAAGTTATATTCCCCTTTTAATTTTTCAAATGTTTTAATGGTTTTTCCATCCCCATCTATCAGTAAGATCAGTTTATTTAATCCGTTATTGTGCCATCTATTGAAAACCTCAGATTGTAGACCAGGTTGAAACTTTGGATTCCCTATCAAGGTGAGGTATTTTGAAATTTTAGGGTTAAAAGATAGAAGCTTTGATACTTTCCACCAAGCCTTGATAGGGTTGGATATAGATTTAAGTCTTTTAATTTCTAAAGGTAGCTCTTTAGGAGAGGAGTGTAGGAGTGCTAGGGGAAGGTAAGGATCGCAGACATTACTTTCAAGATGGTTATTTAAAATATAATCCTTAGATAAGATCCAACTACTAGCTATTCGTGCCAAGGAGCTGAGGTTGTATGCTCTAATATCTGGCAGTGCCATACCTCCGGAATCGCATGGGAGAGAGAGTTTTTTAAGGGAAATTCGTGCTTTTTTCCCTTGCCAAAGAAATTGGCTAATCAAGCTATTGATTAATCTTACATCCTTTTCGTAAAGAATTACTGGGACATTCAGAAGTATGTAAAGCAGTTTCGGGAGAAGAACCATCTTAAATATTGCCACTCGACCCGAAACCGAGAGTGGAAGTGTGTGCCAGATCCTCAGCTTCTCTTTGATTTGCCTAATAATAGGGGGTATGTTAAGTTCATATAGTTTATCGGCATTCGCCGGAACATTTATTCCCAAGTATTTAAATGAGTCTGTTATTCTCTTGAAAGGGTTTTCTATACAAGAGTCTTTATCCCTACGGATCCAGAGAATTTCTGACTTAGATGTGTTTGTTTTGTATCCTGAGAAGGTACCAAAATGGTCTATTATCTGCATAAGTTTTGGGATGTTAATTTTAGTATTAGATATGTATACTAGTACATCGTCTGCATATAGACCGATTTTCATTTCATGATTTGAGATCTTGATTCCTTCCAGGTTTTGTCTTACCATGATTGCCAGAGGCTCAATGGCCACGTTGAACAGGAGAGGGGAGAGAGGACACCCCTGGCGGGTTCCTCTTTCCAGAGTTATTGATGGGGATGCCATGCCATTAATGATTAGGCGTGTAGCTGAGCCTTTATAAAGATTCTCAACAAATTCAGGGAATTTGCCCTTAATTCCAAATTTTGTCAGGGAGGTGTTGAGATGCTTGAAAGTGACAGAGTCAAACGCTTTTTCTGCGTCAATGGACAGAATAGACATGTCCGGTGCTCCGGGCATTTCCTCTCTCCCCCCTCCTGTCTGCCGGGCCTTTTCCAGATATTCAAGTGTAAGTAATAATTCCCTTATTTTTGCCGAGGAGTTCCGTCCATTCATGAAGCCCGCTTGGTCCGGATGGATTACCTGTGGAAGTATTTGCTGTAGTCGAGCTGCTAAAATGGAGGTGAGAATCTTATAATCTGAATTGAGTAAGGCTATTGGCCTATAAGATTCTTTGAGCCTTGGGTCCTTCCCTTCCTTGAGGATCAGAGTTGTATGTGATGCCGAGAATGAGGGAGGAACTGGTTTACCATTCATGTAGAAATCGTTATATAAATTTATTAAATATGGAGAAATTTCTAAAGGAAGAATTTTGTAAAATTCACCAGGTAAGCCATCCGGACCTGCTGCCTTATTAGTGGGAAGACCAGAGATTGCCTCAGTTAGTTCTTGCGCTGATATGGGGGAGTTAAGGCTGCTGATGTCTTCGTCCGTTAGTGAAGGGCTTTTGATCATATTCCAGAACTCCGTAGCCTTGTCGTGATCATAGCCTTTACAGGAGTATAACTCCTGATAATATTTCACCAATGTGGATGTGATTTTATCCGGGTTTAGGATTTGCACACCCTTCTCTAGAAGTTCTTCGATGTAGGATTGCTTTTTTTCGTTATTGACCATTCTGGCAAGCATCTTTCCGGACTTGTTCCCAAATCTATATAGTTTAGCCTGGGTTTTTAATTCCTTTTGTGTTTGTTGAGTCAAAGAAAATGTATTCCGGGCTTCCTTAGCCTGTACGTACTTAGACCAGTTTAAGGCGTTCTTCTGTAATATGAATTTATTATATGCGTTAGTTAGTGCTTTTTGTATCTCTCTCTCCCTTACCTTCAATTTCATGGTCAAGGCTATGTTTTAGGCTAGGATTTCTCCTCTAAGGACCGCCTTGGCGGCTTCCCAGAACAGTTCCGGACGTTCGATGTATTCTGAATTAAACCGGAGATATTCCTCACATTTAGATCTAATGTGGGTTTTAAATTTCATATCTGTCGCTAGATAATATGGAAAAAAGAAGCGCGAAGATTTGAATCTTGATTGTTCAGGCTTGATGTCTAAAGTAATAGGGGCATGATCTGATAGCAATATAGGGGTGATTCCTGCTTGCGCTCTCAAGGAGCCCAAGCGCTCATCTACGAGAAAAGGGCATGCTATTTTAAACGACTTTCCAATTTTACTTTTATCATAAAATTTGCTTTGTTCTTTTGGTATTCTTTGATGAAAGCTAAACCTAGGTAGGCTCATAAACTAATCTTTAAGCCTTGAAACCACCTCTTATCTCAGAGCTTTTTGAATGTTTTTCACAGTTAGACAGCGCTAGTTCATGTGTGCCATATAGATAGCATTGTGTTCACTACAGAAAGCTAGGGACAAGATTCCCCAAACAGAAAAAGCTTGTAAGCACTCTATGCCCTGACTAGTATTGGAGACGAGAAGGTATATAATAAAATATAACTTATTTTAATTATTAAAAGATAGGTGAACAAAAAAAGATTAAAATCCCTATCATGAGCAAATGGTTGTGTAATTATTAATGTGTCCCTGAATAATAGGCTATCTGGCCTTCTATTGTGATTATTATATCAGGAGACACCTTATTAAAAAGTGTCAAACACTATATAATTCCAGTATGGGAAATGGTTGTATTGCTGAGCCAGAACTACCTCTAGAAGTCGGTTATCTTGTTGGGTGATATAGCTTCTGACTAGAACTGTATGTTGAAGGGACAATATTGTATATGTATTTATATGGTATAAATAACTCTATAATCACTTAACATACAAACCAGTCAATGGTTAAATATTTATAATATGTATATATGATTTATCGCACCATTGGTTCAAATGACCCCAATATCCTCATCCTTTCGGTTTTCAACGATGGTTGTACTGATTATACCAAAGGATTGTGATTGTTTTCCACAACTTAATTCTAGTGATAATATCACCTATGACATATAATATTATATACTAGGTAATGGCAACAAAATTAACGTTCACTGTGATGTACATGGTTAAACGTACGTATCATAGTTGCAATACCAAATAGATGTTACTATTTTACTCATTGGTTCATTCTATGTTGTATTGGTTTGTGTCAAGGCAAATGCAGACCCCAGCACAAATAATTTAATATAATGCAGCAAGTTGCAGACCCCAGCACAAATAATTTAATATAATGCAACACGTTTGCGTTGTTTTACTCAATATATATTGATAATATCAAGGTCGGTTAAATGTTATATAATACGTCTTGGCAACAATGTTGCCATCCACAATTGCATACGTTTATAATCATTAGTACTATATTTCTTTAACAATCGTGTTAATAGTTCCCAGTTAATCTGCGACAATTCCACATATGGTGTATTGCTTTATATACTGTTTGCTAAACATTCCCCTTTACAAGTGAGGTGTAGTACAATAGCTTTGCATTATATAGTTTTGTGATTATAATAGTAATCCTTGTTATGCAAACCATGTATCCCCTTATACGATTATAAATAATAATTCCTCAAAGATTTATAGTTGTACGCTGTTATGGATAACTACTAGCAGTGATTTTACTCTTGCTATTGCAGCTTCAGTAAATAATATTTAAATGCTTGTTATCCATACTCATTTTTTTATTTCCAAAAATAGGGATGTTGGGGTGACCCAGCCAACTGTTTCTGATTGTTATTTAGTTAATACTTAGCGTAAACAGTTCTGGTACTCTTTATGTCTTATAGTCGCTTCTTACATGTATAAGCTCAATTGACTTCTTGGTTTGTTAATGTCTACAATGACAGATGCTTGGCTCCGTGCACATAAGTTCCTACGATCACATAAATAATATAGTGCCATGCGTTCGACAACAACCACTTGCTCTGATATGTTAAAATTGCATAAATTGGGACCCCATCGCCCACACAACCCCCCTGACACAATATTGTCCCTTCAACATACAGTTCCAGTCAGAAGCTATATCACCCAATAAGATAACGGAGTTCTAGAGGTAGTACTGGCTCAGCAATACAACTATTTTCCCATACTGGAATTATATAGTGTTTGACAATTTAAATCTCCTGATATAATAATCACAATAGAAGGCCAGATAGCCTATTATTCAGGCGCACAATAATTACACAACCATTTTCTCATGATAGGGATCATGCCTGTAGAGTTACCCAAGATATAGCACGAATTTGCTAAAATGCAAGTCTGTCAAAAGAACTGAAATAAGGGGGCAGTCTGCAGAGACGTAGATACAAGGTAGTCAGAGGTAAAAAAAATGTATTAATATGTGTTGGTTATGCGAAACTTGGGAATAGGTAATAAAGGGCTTATGTTTTTAAACAAACATTTTTTTTAAGGTAGTCTGTCCCTTTTAAGGGAGTTTACAGCTCAGACTTGTTTTTTCAGAAGCCGGATTCATGGTTACCTGGGGCTGCAGTTTTTGGGTGTTTTTTTTTCTAATCAAATGCATAGTTCACAACTACAAGTTAGTAAAAATTGTAGACATACTGGAACCAGGGACTGCCCAAACCCTATAAGTAGTTCCCAGCCTGCCCAGATATAATTTTGGGACTCACCTTCCTGTTCCACCCATCTCTGTGCCTCCTTCCTTGTGTGCTTTGTACACACATTCACTTTACAGGTATGTTCATATACCAGCGAGTACTCTGCAATGTCTTGGTTACACAAGTGTGCAGAAGGGCGCAATGCAACTGTGCCTCTGGCTTTTGAAGGCTGCACAACAACCTTGTGCTCTTCTGCACATTCCTGTGACATTGCTGCTGTTGCTTTTCTGTGATGCACACATTGCTGGCAGTGCCCTCGCTGGATGGGGATGATGTCTTCTAGCCCCATTAGTTTTGCACTGCCCAACTCTAAACCTGCAGTCATCATATGTTGCCATCATTGCCACACAGGACTTGAGTAGAGGTGTAGTGGTGTATAATCTACCTTCACCCCTCAGACATCAAAGCCCCACAGTGCAGAGCAGCTCTCGTGGTCCCTCCCCCTAATTTCAGCACAGGCTTAAAACTGGTTAGGGGGGGGGGTGTAGGTGAAGGAACCAAATAGCAGGTATTCTGCAAAAGAGGAGCACTGTAGCCTAGAACCACACCATAGCAAGCTAACCTGGAGGCAATTTGCCCTTTATAATCCCGTGGTGTTTAAAGGTTTAGGGTATTTCTTAAAGGGACACTCAAGTCAAAATAAACTTTCATGAAACAGAAAGAGCATGCAGTTTTAAGACACTTTCTAATTTACTTCCATTATCAAATTGTGCAGTCTTTTTATATTCATACTTTCTGGGGAACATGATCCTACTGAGCATGTGCACAAGCTCACAGGGTATACGTATACTAGTCTGTGATTGGCTGATGTCTGTCACGTGATACAGGGAGACTGGAAAGTGGGAGAAAAAATGAAATTTGTCAGATAAAAATCTACTGCTTATTTGATATTCAGAGTGTTATTGCATTGTCCTCTTATTATGTACTTGTTAATTATGTAATTCTACTGCATTGAGTGGTCCTTTAAGACTATGTCCTGACACCCAATATGTTTTAGTTATGCCCCTGACTTTACTCTTTCTTTGGCCACAGTCATTGCAAGCTCACTTTACAGACAGCATACAGCACATGGGCATGGTAAGAGGTACATTATCTACATGTATGGCATGTGTATTGCTGGCAGACAATGGGTTTATTTTTGCCTCTCT
This sequence comes from Bombina bombina, assembly GCF_027579735.1. NCBI lineage: Eukaryota > Metazoa > Chordata > Amphibia > Anura > Bombinatoridae > Bombina > Bombina bombina. The sequence continues at coordinate 852,910,136 of NC_069501.1, read as the reverse complement.
TAATTGCATTCAATCAGGAGATACTGTGTGTTTATATCAGTTTCATAGGTTTAAAAAAAATTCTCCCAACATTTTTGCATGAAAACCACTTTGTACTGCTTTATCTAGATAGCAGCTATTTATGTGTCTTACACTGGTATGTATAATTAACTGCATATGTAAGTAGCTGATACAATTTTTCTTACATTTAGCCACTAATCAGCAAGCGCTACCCAGGCGCTGAACCAAAAATGGGCCGGCTGCTAAGCTTTCCTTTTCAAATAAAGATAGCAAGAGAATGAAAATGATAATGGGTGTAAATTAGAAAAAAATTGGGTTTAGTATCCCTTTAAATTAATTTCTTATTGCTAATTCTATATTCACTGCTACAACATTTTGCGGATGAAGGATATACACAACACTGTCATAGTGAATAAATTATTAAAAGAACATAAAAGTATTTTCTTTCATGTAATTGGCAAGAGTCCATGAGCTAGTGACGTATGGGATATACAATCCTACCAGGAGGGGCAAAGTTTCCCAAACCTCAAAATGCCTATAAATACACCCCTCACCACACCCACAATTCAGTTTTACAAACTTTACCTCCTATGGAGGTGGTGAAGTAAGTTTGTGCTAGATTTTTACGTTGATATGCGCTTCTCAGCATGTTGAAGCCCGGTTCCTCTCAGAGTACAGTGAATGTCAGAGGGATGTGAAGGGAGTATCACCTATTGAATACAATGGTCTTCCTAACGGGCATCTATTTCATAGGTTCTCTGTTATTGGTCGTAGAGATTCATCTCCTACCTCCCTTTTCAGATCGACGATATACTCTTATATACCATTACCTCTTCTGGTTCTCGTTTCAGTACTGGTTTGGCTATCTGCTATATGTGGATGGGTGTATTTTGGTAAGTATGTTTCATTTACTTAAGACACTGTCAGCTATGGTTTGGCACTTTATATATAAAGTTCTAAATATATGTTTGTACTTATATTTGCCATGATTCAGGTTTATTAGTATATTTCCTTTTTGCAGACTGTCGGTTTCATATCTGGGAAATGTTTTAAAAAAAAAAAAAATCTTACCTGAGGTTTTCAAATTGACTCTTTCTAAATTGCGGGCTGTATTTGGCTCGCAAGAGCGCAAAATGCTATAATTTATTGCGTCATTCTTGGCGCAAGTATTTTTGGCGTGAAAAATTACGTTTGATGATGCAAATTCGTAATTTCCGGCGTCTTAGTTGGCGCCAAGTCTTTTCACGAGGTTGCATCATCTATGACGCTCGAGTTTCGTTCCGGACGTTTTTGGCGGCAAATTTTTTTTTCAGTTTGTGGTGCGTCATACTTGGTGCCAAACATTTTTTCATTATTTAAGACCTCATTCCTTTTGCCTCTGGTCTTTTTTTCTATGTCAGAGGCTTATTCTGTTTGCATTTTTTCCCATTCCTGAAACTGTCATATAAGGAAATTGATCATTTTGCTTTATATGTTGTTTTTTTCATTTACATACTGCAAGATGTCTCAATCTGATCCTGTCTCAGAATCTACTACTGGAATCCTGCTGCCTGATATCGGTTCTACCAAAGCTAAGTGCATCTGTTGTAAACTTGTGGTAAATGTTCCTCCAGCTGTGGTTTGTAATAGTTGTCATGATAAACTTTTACATGCAGAGAATGTTTCCATCAGTAGTAGTTCATTACATGTTGCTGGTCCATCAACATCTAATGCTCAGGCTATTCCTGTAAATTTAAGAGAATTTATTTCTGATTCCATTCAGAAGGCTTTGTCTGCCATTCCGCCTTCTAATAAACGTAAAAGGTCTTTTAAAACTTCTCATAGAGTTGATGAATTTTTTAATGACCGACAACATACTGATTTATCTATCTCTGATGAGGATCTGTCTGATTCAGAGGATCCTGCCTCAGATATTGACACTGACAAATCCTCTTATTTATTTAAAATGGAGTATATTCGTTCTTTATTAAAAGAAGTGTTGATTGCATTAGATGTGGAGGAGACTAGTCCTCTTGATACTAAAACTAGTAATTGTTTAAATTCGGTTTATAAACCTCATGTAGTTATTCCAGAGGTTTTTCCAGTTCCTGATGCTATTTCAGATATGATTTCTAAGGAATGGAATAGACTGGGTACTTTTACTCCTTCAAGGTTTAAAAAATTGTATCCTTTGCCTACTGATAGATTGGAGTTTTGGGAAAAGATCCCCAAAGTTGAGGGGGCCATCTCAACTCTTGCTAAACATACAACTATTCCTACGGAAGATAGTACTTCTTTTAAGGATCCTTTAGATAGGAAGCTTGAATCTTATCTAAGGAAAGCTTATTTATGTTCAGGCCATCTTCTTAGGCCTGCTATTTCTTTGGCTGATGTTGCAGCTGCTTCATCTTTTTGGTTGGAAACTTTAGCGCAACAAGTATCAGATCATAATATGTATAGCATTGTTAAATTAATTCAACATGCTAATAATTTCATTTGTGATGCCATTTTTTATATCATTAGAATTGATGTTAGATATGTCTTTAGCTATTTTAGCTAGAAGAGCTTTATGGCTTAAATCTTGGAATGCTGATATGACTTCTAAATCGACATTGCTATCTCTTTCTTTCCAAGGTAGTAAATTATTTGGTTCTCAGTTGGATTCTATAATTTCAACTGTCACTGGGGGGAAGGGAGCTTTTTTGCCTCAGGATAAAAAATCTAAGGGTAAATTTAAAGCTTCTAACCGTTTTTTCGTTCCTTTCGACAGAATAAGTAACAGAAACCTAGTCCTTCCCCTAAGGAATCTGTCTCCAATTGGAAGCCTTCCTCAATCTGGAATAAATCCAAGCCATTTAAGAGAGCTAAACCAGCCCCCAAGTCCGCATGAAGGTGCGGCCCTCATTCCAGCTCAGCTAGTAGGGGGCAGATTAAAATTTTTCAAGAATGTTTGGATAAATTCAGTCCAAAATCATTGGATTCAGAACATTGTCTCTCAGGGGTACAGAATAGGTTTCAGAGTAAGACCGCCTGTGAGAAGTTTCTTTCTCTCACGCATTCCAGTGAAAGGCTTTCCTGAAGTGTGTTTCAGACCTAGAGTTATCTGGGGTAATCGTGCCAGTTCCTTTTCAGGAACAGGGTCTGGGGTTTTATTCAAATCTGTTCATTGTCCCAAAGAAAGAAAATTCATTCAGACCAGTTCTGGATCTAAAAGTCTTGAATCGTTATGTAAGAGTACCAACATTCAAAATGGTGACTATAAGGACTATTCTGCCTTTTGTTCAGCAATGGCATTATATGTCCACAATAGACTTACAGGATGCATATCTTCATATTCCAATTCATCCAGATCACTATCAGTTCCTGAGATTTTCTTTTCTAGACAAGCATTACCAATTTGTTGCTCTTCCTTTTGGCCTAGCGACAGCCCCAAGGATCTTTTCAAAGGTTCTCGGTGCCCTACTCTCTGTAATCAGAGAGCGGGGTATTGCGGTGTTTCTTTATTTGGACGATATCTTGGTACTTGCTCAGTCTTTACGTTCTGCAGAATCTCACACGAATCAACTAGTGTTGTTTCTTCAAAGACATGGTTGGAGGATCAATTTACCAAAAAGTTAATTGATTCCTCAGACAAGGGTAACCTTTTTAGGTTTCCAGATAGATTCTGTATCCATGACTTTGCCTCTAACAGACAAGAGACGTCTGAAATTGGTTGCAGCCTGTCGGAACCTTCAGTCTCAATCATTCCCTTCAGTAGCTATGTGCATGGAGGTTTTAAGTCTCATGACTGCAGCATTGGACACGATCCCCTTTGCTTGTTTTCACATGAGACCTCTTCAGCTTTGTATGCTGAACCAATGGTGCAGGGATTATACAAGGATATCACAATTAATATCCTTAGATCCCAATGTTTGACTATCTCTGACTTTGTGGTTAGATCACCATCGTATAGTTCAAGGGGCCTCTTTTGTTCGTTCAACCTGGACTGTGATCACAACAGATGCGAGTCTTTCAGGTTGGGGAGCTGTCTGGGGATCTCTGACAACACAGGGGGTTTGGAAATCTCAAGAGGCGAGATTACCAATTAATATTTTGGATCTCCATGCGATTCTCAGAGCTCTTCAGTTTTGGCCTCTATTGAAGAGAGAGCCGTTTATTTGTTTTCAGACAGACAATGTCACAACTGTGGCGTATGTCAATCATCAGGGTGGGACTCACAGTCCTCAAGCTATGAAAGAAGTATCCCAGATACTTGTTTGGGCAGAATCCAGCTCCTGTCTAATTTCTGCGGTCCATATGCCAGGTATAGACAATTGGGAAGCGGATTATCTCAGTCATCAAGCTTTACATCCGGGAGAGTGGTCTCTTCACCCAGATATGTTTTTTTCAAATTGTTCAGATGTGGGGGCTTCCAGAAATAGATCTGATGGAATCTCATCTAAACAAGAAACTTCCCAGGTACCTGTCCAGGTCCAGGGATCCTCAGGCGGAAGCAGTGGATGCATTGACACTTCCTTGGAGTTATCAACCTGCCTATATTTTTCCGCCTCTAGTTCTTCTTCCAAGAGTGATTTCCAAGATCATCATGGAGCAATCATTTGTACTGCTGGTGGCTCCAGCATGGGCTCACAGGTTTTGGTATGCGGATCTTGTTTGGATGTCCAGTTGTCAACCCTGGCCACTTCCACTAAGGACAGACCTTCTATCTCAAGGTCCGTTTTTCCATCAGGATCTAAAATCATTAAATTTGAAGGTATGGAAATTGAATGCTTAGTGCTTAGCCATAGAGGTTTCTCTGACTCAGTGATTAATACTATGTTGCAGGCTCGTAAATCTGTTTCTAGAAAGATTTATTATCGAGTTTGGAAGACTTACATTTCATGGTATTCTTCTCATAAATTCTCTTGGCATTCTTTTAGAAATCCTAGAATTTTACAGTTTCTTCAGGATGGTTTGGATAAGGGTTTGTCTGCGAGTTCCTTGAAAGGACAAATCTCTGCTCTTTCTGTTTTATTCCACAGAAAAATTGCTAAACTCCCTGATAATCATTGTTTTGTACAGGCTTTGGTTCGTATCAAACCTGTCATTAAATCAATCTTTCCTCCTTGGAGTCTTAATTTGGTTTTGAAGGCTTTACAGGCTCTTCCGTTTGAGCCTATGCATTCTTTGGACATTAAATTGCTTTCTTGGAAAGTGTTGTTTCTTTTGGCCATCTCTTCTGCTAGAAGAGTTTCTGAATTATCTGCTCTTTCTTGTGAGTCTCCTTTTCTGATTTTTCATCAGGATAAGGCAGTTTTGCGGAATTCTTATCTAAAGTTGTGAATTCCAACAACATTAGTAGGGACATTGTTGTCCCTTCTTTGTGTCTGCATCCTAAGAATTCTTTGGAAAGAAATTTACATTCTTTGGATGTGGTGAGAACTTTGAAATATTATGTTGAAGCTACTAAAGATTTCAGGAAGACTTCTAGTCTATTTGTTATCTTTTCTGGTTCTAGGAAAGGTCAGAAGGCTTCTGCCATTTCTTTGGCATCTTGGTTAAAGCTTTTGATTCATCACACTTATTTGGAGTCGGGTAAATCCCCGCCTCAGAGGATTACAGCTCATTCTACTAGGTCAGTTTCCACTTCCTGGGTTTTTAAGAATGAAGCTTCAGTTGATCAGATTTGCAAAGCAGCAACTTGGTCTTCTTTGCATACATTTACTAAGTTCTACCATTTTGATGTTTTTTCTTCTTCAGAAGCAGTTTTTGTTAGAAAAGTTCTTCAGGAAGCTGTTTCAGTTTGATTCTTCTGCTTATATTTTCATTTTTTTTCTTTTCCATTATAAGATTAAAATTTATGATTTGGGTTGTGGATTAATTTTTTTTTATTTTTTATCCCTCCCTCTCTAGTGACTCTTGCGTGGATTGCCACATCTTGGGTATTGCTATCCTATACGTCACTAGCTCATGGACTCTTGCCAATTACATGAAAGAAAACATAATTTATTTAAGAATTTACCTGATAAATTAATTTCTTTCATATTAGCAAGAGTCCATGAGGCCCACCCTTTTTGTGGTGGTTATGATTTTTTTGTATAAAGCACAATTATTCCAATTCCTTTGTTTATGCTTTTGCTCCTTTCTTTATCACCCCACTTCTTTGCTATTCGTTAAACTGAATTGTGGGTGTGGTGAGGGGTGTATTTATAGGCATTTTGAGGTTTGGGAAACTTTGCCCCTCCTGGTAGGTTTGTATATCCCATACGTCACTAGCTCATGGACTCTTGCCAATATGAAAGAAATGAATTTATCAGGTAAATTCTTACATAAATTATGGGGGGGTTTTATATTTACATTGTGTGTTTCAGCAGTTAAGTATTGAATTGTAAATGATCAATATACAAGATAAACTAAAAAAAAAAATAGTGTTTACAAAAAAAAAACCTCTGAATGTTGTTCTAACAAATGGACAATCAATAACTAAATACTTTAAAGGGATAGGAAAGTCAAAATTAAACTTGCATGATTCGGATAGAGCATGTCATTTTAAAACCCTTTAAAATTAACTTATATTTCTTTCATGTAATTAACAAGAGTCCATGAGCTAGTGACGTATGGGATATACATTCCTACCAGGAGGGGCAAAGTTTCCCAAACCTTAAAATGCCTATAAATACACCCCTCACCACACCCACAAATCATTTATGTCTTTATTTTATCCCTCCCTCTCTAGTGACTCTTGTGTGGAAAGAGCCACATCTTGGGTAGTCATTATCCCATACGTCACTAGCTCATGGACTCTTGTTAATTACATGAAAGAAAACATAATTTATGTAAGAACTTACCTGATAAATTCATTTCTTTCATATTAACAAGAGTCCATGAGGCCCACCCTTTTTTGTGGTGGTTATGATTTTTTTGTATAAAGCACAATTATTCCAATTCCTTATTTTATATGCTTCGCACTTTTTTTCTTATCACCCCACTTCTTGGCTATTCGTTAAACTGATTTGTGGGTGTGGTGAGGGGTGTATTTATAGGCATTTTAAGGTTTGGGAAACTTTGCCCCTCCTGGTAGGAATGTATATCCCATACGTCACTAGCTCATGGACTCTTGTTAATATGAAAGAAATGAATTTATCAGGTAAGTTCTTACATAAATTATGTTTTTCAAATTTACTTTATTCTCTTGGCATCCTTTGTTGAAAAAGAATATGTACATATCCTACACTAATGGGAACAAGCTGCTGGTTAGTGGCTACACACATTTTGTCTCTTGCCATTAGCTGACTAGCTATGTTTAGTTAGCTCCCAGTAATGCACTGTTGTTCCTTCAGCAAATGATATCAAGAGAATGAAGCAAATGTAACAATAGAAGTACACTTGAAAAGTTGTTTACAATTGCATGTTCTATCTGAATAGTGAAAGGAAATAACTTGGGTTTTATGTCCCTTTAAATCCTTGGTGAGCATGTTTACATAATCTCCCATATTACCAATTAGAGCTAGCAATGAGTGAGTTTGTTTACTGCACTAAGTAATCAATATATATTAGGCAGCTATGTTAGGAAATTTGCAGCATACGTTGGGTAACACAATTTGTGGTTGTCTGTCTAGGATGTGTGACACAAGAACACTTTTTGTGATATTTTATAGCAAAACCAAGCAAAATAGATAATGAAAACGACTATGTTTTATTTACAGGGAGTGCAGAATTATTAGGCAAATGAGTATTTTGACCACATCATCCTCTTTATGCATGTTGTCTTACTCCAAGCTGTATAGGCTCGAAAGCCTACTACCAATTAAGCATATTAGGTGATGTGCATCTCTGTGATGAGAAGGGGTGTGGTCTAATGACATCAACACCCTATATCAGGTGTGCATAATTATTAGGCAACTTCCTTTCCTTTGGCAAAATGGGTCAAAAGAAGGACTTGACAGGCTCAGAAAAGTCAAAAATAGTGAGATATCTTGCAGAGGGATGCAGCACTCTTAAAATTGCAAAGCTTCTGAAGCGTGATCATCGAACAATCAAGCGTTTCATTCAAAATAGTCAACAGGGTCGCAAGAAGCGTGTGGAAAAACCAAGGCGCAAAATAACTGCCCATGAACTGAGAAAAGTCAAGCGTGCAGCTGCCAAGATGTCACTTGCCACCAGTTTGGCCATATTTCAGAGCTGCAACATCACTGGAGTGCCCAAAAGCACAAGGTGTGCAATACTCAGAGACATGGCCAAGGTAAGAAAGGCTGAAAGACGACCACCACTGAACAAGACACACAAGCTGAAACGTCAAGACTGAGCCAAGAAATATCTCAAGACTGATTTTTCTAAGGTTTTATGGACTGATGAAATGAGAGTGAGTCTTGATGGGCCAGATGGATGGGCCCGTGGCTGGATTGGTAAAGGGCAGAGAGCTCCAGTCCGACTCAGACACCAGCAAGGTGGAGGTGGAGTACTGGTTTGGGCTGGTATCATCAAAGATTAGCTTGTGGGGCCTTTTCGGGTTGAGGATGGAGTCAAGCTCAACTCCCAGTCCTACTGCCAGTTTCTGGAAGACACCTTCTTCAAGCAGTGGTACAGGAAGAAGTCTGCATCCTTTAAGAAAAACATGATTTTCATGCAGGACAATGCTCCATCACACGCGTCCAAGTACTCCACAGCGTGGCTGGCAAGAAAGGGTATAAAAGAAGAAAATCTAATGACATGGCCTCCTTGTTCACCTGATCTGAACCCCATTGAGAACCTGTGGTCCATCATCAAATATGAGATTTACAAGGAGGGAAAACAGTACACCTCTCTGAACAGTGTCTGGGAGGCTGTGGTTGCTGCTGCACGCAATGTTGATGGTGAACAGATCTAAACACTGACAGAATCCATGGATGGCAGGCTTTTGAGTGTCCTTGCAAAGAAAGGTGGCTATATTGGTCACTGATTTGTTTTTGTTTTGTTTTTGAATGTCAGAAATGTATATTTGTGAATGTTGAGATGTTATATTGGTTTCACTGGTAAAAATAAATAATTGAAATGGGTATATATTTGTTTTTTGTTAAGTTGCCTAATAATTATGCACAGTAATAGTCACCTGCACACACAGATATCCCCCTAAAATAGCTAAAACTAAAAACAAACTAAAAACTACTTCCAAAAATATTCAGCTTTGATATTAATGAGTTTTTTGGGTTCAATGAGAACATGGTTGTTGTTCAATAATAAAATGAATCCTCAAAAATACAACTTGCCTAATAATTCTGCACTCCCTGTATATGTATTTAATAAATGTATGGGGGATTACATTTTTAATTTAATGTCTTTTTTTTTGTTGAAAATAAATTTTATTGAATTTTTCCAATGAGAAAAAAATTATAAACATACACAAGAGAATGCATGATAAAACAATGCATTACAGTATTTGGTCAAGATGTAAGAATACAAAAATAGGTTATAGCAAGTCTATGTCAGTAAAAATAAATATAATACACCAAGTGTCTAGAGAAAATACAAGTCTTTTGTTATCAAGGTTTGCAGACAATACTACATGCAATCTCGCCAAAATTACATTTTAGTTTCTATCTCTATTTTCTATGTATAAAAACCAAGGTTCCCACAATGCTAAAAATAGATCTTTTGTATCAAGGAGGTCTGCTGATGCACTGCTCTTTTGATAATAAATTATTTTATTTTTTATGATATGAGGGGACCATTGTTTTCCAATATCAAGCTATTACTAGTTTAACTATTGTACAGATAAAGGCGACTAGTTTATTAGCCTTCAAGTGTAACCCTTTAATTGGCTCATGTAGAAGAGCTTGTGTGGGGGTTAGATGGATATCTTTGTCAAATATATCACTTAATAGTCTAGATGTCTGGGTCTAGATATCTGTTACATGTGGGCAGTCCCACCACATATGTGAGTATGAACCCTGATTATCACATCCTCTAAGGCACTTTGTTTTGGTTTGGTCAACCTGATGCAATCTGGTAGGATGAAAGTACCATCTGAATGCTACCTTCAAGTAATTTTCTTTAAGGTGTGCACAGATTGAAAACGATGATCCCCTGTTTATAACCTTGCACCATTTTTCTATCGTCCAATTGAAGTTAAACTCAGATTCCCATTTACACATATATGGGAGTTTGGTCATATTTTTGGGAATGTTAAATAAAGGATATAGATTTGAGATAGTTCCCTTTGTTCTTTTTTGGTGAGAGACATAAGTATTCTAAATAGGTAAGCAACTTAAGTGTATCCTTGCCTAGAACTTCATTTACTCTTGCACAAAGTTGTAGATATTGAAACCAGTTTGATGTATCCTGTGTGTTCAGTTCAGTATATTGAATGTAGCTTAAGAACGTATTGCCTTGTAAAGTGTCTGCGATTCTATATAATCCTCTGTTAACCCATTTATTTTGTAGTGTACAGCTAAAATTAGTAGATAGTTATTAGTGGGGCAGCCCTAGAACTCCTAGGAATCAGAGAATATTTAGGTACTAGATAGCCCCATAACATGACTGTATGGGATATAGATATATATGTTCTCCAGTCTTGTGGTCTATGTACTTTATCAGACCATAATAGTCTATGTATTGGTGATATCTGCAAAAGATCTGATTCGATGTGTACCCATTGCAATTTATCAGAGGTGTTGTGCCAGAGTGAAGTTTGTGCTATTCTAGCTGCATAGTAATATGCCAATAAGTCTGGAAGTCCCAAACCTCCACCCTTCTTATGTCTACATAATATTGTTTTATTGATCCTGGATCTCTTCCTCTTCCAGATAATTTATGTAATATCTTTTTGTAGGGAATTAAGTACATTTGGAGGGACATTAATAGGAAGGGATCTGAATAAATATAGCAATTTAGGGAGTATAGCCATTTTAATCACTATCAGTCTGCCATATGACATTTAATTTTTCCCATTTTGCTAGTAATCTTTTAATTTTCAAAATCATTGGGGTATAGCTATTTTTATATAGGGATTCTGTTCTGCTTGTGAATTGTATACCCAAATATCTCTTACCTTGTTCTGCCTATCTAAAGTTAAGCTCTAACAGCTTTTTCGCATGCTGCGGTAAATTAGCACTAATCGCTTCACATTTATCTTGATTGATCTTATATCCAGAGATTTTTGCAAAAGAGTGTATAGTAGAATATATCAGTGGCATGGAGATCATTGGGTTTGTGATGGAGAGTATAACATCATTCGCAAATAAGCTAATTTTATATTCCTTTGAGTTTATATTAACCCCTGTAATATCTTTATTTTGTGGAATATGGGCCGCTAAAGGTTTAATACTTAAGGCAAAAAGTAATGGTGACAAGGGACAACCCTGTCTTGTTTCATTTAAAATGTGAATGGGTTTAGATTTATACCCTGCTATTTTGACAAATGCTGAAGGGTGTGAATATATAGAAGAAATTGCTGCACGGAATTTTCCTGAGATTCCCATATTTTCAAGAACAGAATGTAAAAAGTTCCAGTTCACTTGATCTAATGCCTTCTCTGCGTCCAGTGAAAGAAACAGAGAAAGCACTCCCCAAATCTTAGCGTGATCAATCAGGTCAATTAATTTCCGGATATTATCTGGTGCTTCCCTGTTGTTTATAAAACCCACTTGATCTGGATGAACAAGTTTTGGGATTATATTATTTAAGCAAACAGCTAAAATTTTTGTGAATATTTTAATGTCCTGGTTAATTAATGAGATAGGCCTATAATTATTACAATGTTGCTTATTTTTATTTTTTTTATTTAATACATTTTTTTATTGGTTTTTCAAAAAATCAATAGATACAACAACTGTACGAGAAAACGTATGACAAATTCAAATTCACTGAAATATAGAAGAAGACAATACAAGATTGACGAAAACTCTTAAAAAGAAAAGTTGCCAATATCTCTTTGAGAGATGAGGCAATGTTGGGTAAAGGCAAGGGGGGTGGAAGGGGGGGCAAGGGAAGTATTAGGAGGGGTCCACATGAGGAGGCAGGCAAACTAGGTTTATTGGGGGTGGGGCTGGAAACTCAAGTTAAAAGAATTTAAAAAAAAAAATAATTAAGGGGTAGACTATCCTAGGTCTCAAAACTGGGGAACCAAGATGTGTCAAACCTACTCTTCCAGTCAGACCAAATTAGTTAAAAAAAATCTGATCTACCTGACGTATAATAAATATTTTTCTCCATGGAGTATATGTAAGCCATTGTTAATACAATGTCCGACCAGGCCGGGGAAGAGACCTCTTCCAAGATCTCGCTATATTTAGTTTAACCACAGAGAATAGGAAAATACTTAGGGTACCGTAGTTTTTGGGTAGTTTGCACGTGTCTAGATAAAATAAGGCCGTCTCGGGGGTTCTGGGAAGGCAAATACCTAAGTTAGCAAGCGTTGAGAAGCATTGATTCCATATGGGCCTGAGCTTAGGACAACTCCACCAAATGTGAGTCATGTCACCTGTATGTGAGCAATCTCTCCAACATGCAGGGGAGGCCTTAGGAAAGAATTCAGCAAGTCTAGCCAGGACATAGTACCAATGTGTGAGTAGCTTTATGTAAGTTTCATATATGGTGATGCAGTGAAGGTTTTTTTTTGTAAATAAGAGTGTATGATGCCAGTCCTCGCCAGGAGCTGAGAAATCTAACCTCCACTCCCATTTTTGAATGTGTTGGGCTTTATCAGCAGGTATTGCACCTTCCATGAGAGTGTAATGTAGGGATAGAGGTTTACCAAGCCTGAGCCCTTGCTGCCACCTGGTTTCCCATACCGTAAGTTGCCGGGAAGGGGGAGGCTTGAAACCCCAGCCGGACAGAAAACTAGTAACTCTCGTATATTCAAATTTCATATATGATGGGGTAGTTGAGGAGATCTCTAATTGATTGTAAGGAATAAATGTTGCTTGAGTCGACACAGACCAAAGGTCCGCCACACTCATAATACCCAGTCTGGACCAGGAGGTCGGATGTGAGTCCGGTAAGCCAGACAGGAGGCCAGCGATAGAAGTTATTGGAGACGGGTGGGGAGCCACCTGGGGACAGTGTCACAGACGGTCCCAGGCTGCCAAGCATTCCTAAATTAACAGGTTAGCCACTTCTAGATTTCTCCTACAATGAGGTGGTGTCCAAACTAGGTCCCTCAGAGTAAGGCTGTATGGTAAAGAGGCCTGTTCAATCGTCCTCCATTTACTATCGGAAGCTTTAACTCCCCACTGAGAGATGTGTGTGAGCATGGCTGCATCAGCATACCTGAAGATAGATGGGGAAGCCATGCCTCCGTACATTCTGGGGTATTGTAGGAATTTATGGGAGACTCTAGGGGGTTTACCTTGCCAGATGTATTTATTGCAGGTGCTCTGAAACTGAATGAGAAGAGTTCTAGGCACCCTGATAGGGAGACAACGCAGAGCGTATGTCAACCTAGGAAGGTAGCTCATCTTCAGGGCTGCAATGCGGCCTAACCAAGAGACGTATTTAAAGTTCAACTTAGAATTCAGGGCCCGGAGTTCGGCCAGGAGGGGTTTAAAGTTATCATCAATTATTTGGGGGAGTGAGTTGGACAATTTAACACCGAGATGAGAGATAAACTTATTACTAGGAATAAATTTGTGTTTTTCACACAGGCTTTTAGAGACATCCTTGGGTAACCCGAAAGTAAACAATTCAGATTTAGATTGATTTAGCTTGTAGTACGAAAGGGCGCTAAACGACTAAAGCAGGGATAACAGTCTTGGAACCTCCCTCAGGGGTCTAGAGAGGAATAATGTGGTATCGGCGAATAAAGCCACCTTATGGACCGTACCATGAAGAGTGATCCCTGAAATTTCCCTATCAGCTCTAATGGCAGCGGCCAAGGGTTCCATGGCCAGTGCAAAAAGGATAGGGGAGAGAGGGCAACCCTGTCTAGTGCCGTTCGTGATGGAGAAAGGAGCAGAATCAAACCCTAGCCCCCTAACTGAGGCCGCCGGGGGGGAATATAGAGCCCGCACCGCCCGGACCACCTGCGCAGGAAATCGGAAAGCTTCCAGGACCCTCCACAGGTACTCCCAGCGGACCCGGTCGAACGCTTTTTCAGCGTCCAAGGAGAGCACCGCAAGTGGCTTGTTAAGTCTCTTGGCCTCAAGAAGAATGTTGAGGAGTCTCCGGGTGTTATCAGGACCCTCTCTCCCAGGGATAAAACTGACTTGGTCCGGGTTAATAAGGGATGGAAGGAGTTTTGCTATCCTGTTTGCAAGGATTTTGGAGTATATTTTGACGTCAGTATTAATAAGCAAGATGGGACGGTAACTAGCACAGAGTATTGGGTCTTTATTAGGTTTGGGAATTGTGACTATGGAGGCCTCAAGGAATTCACTATCAAATTTCCCCTTGTCCATTGCCAGGTTAAAAAATCTGGTGAGGATAGGAACGATTTCGCGATGTTGCTTATTTTTACCTGGCTTGGGTATAAACGATATTCTTGCTGTTAAGAGTTTGTGGGGTATCTCACTTCCTTCTAATATATGGTTAAATATTGTAACCAAAGTGGAGCTCAATTCATCAATAAATGTCTTGTAAAATAAGCCTTTGTATCCGTCAGGTCCTGGAGCTTTGTTAGTTTTAAGGTTTCTGATGATTCTCCTAACTTCTAAGAGAGTTAGGGGGGCATTTAAGTTTTTTAAATCTTCTGTTGCTATTTTGGGAAAATTACAATTTTCTAAAAAGTCTGACATTTCAGAGTTTAGTTTGGAGATATTGTCATTTGTTGGTAATGCGTAAAGAGTCTGATAGTAATTTGCCGAAGTTATTCTAGTTATTTCTTTTAGTTTATTGGCTAGCATCCTTTCAGGTTTATTGGCATGAATAAAATAGTGTGTGTCAACCAGTTTTAGAGATCTGGAGGCTTCTGTATTTAATAAGTTATCTAGGGTTGATTTCTTAGTATTGAGGGTTTTAAGTATCTTAGCATCTTGACGTTTTTTAAGTAAGTCTTGTAGCTATAAAATTTCTTCCTTAATCTTTAGAATCTGTTGCTGGGAAGTATAGTTTTTGTGTTTTGATTCTCTAATTAGCAGCCCTCTAGTATAGGCTTTAAGTGCACCCCAAATTAATAATGGGTTATTTACTGAGTTATGGTTAATTCTGAGAAAGTCTATAATCTCTTTTTTCAGTTTTTGAGTGTAGAGTTTATCTCGGAAAAGTGTTGGATTGAGTGTCCAGCTCCTATTTCTAAGTGGATCAATTAATCCTGTGAGTGAGGTAAGTACAATATTGTGGTCAGACCATGTGGTTGGGATGATCTTGGAAGTAAGTATGAGGGGGGGAGAGAATCTGACTAATATATAATCTATACTAGAGTATGTATTATGTACTGCTGAATAATAGGTGTAATATTTTGTTCGTGTATTCTGTGTTCTCCAGCTATCTATGGTCTAAGAGAAAATCATAAAGTGTTTTTTTAGGTTTGATGGTTTGGGTTTGAGTGTGTTGTCATGTTTTGTCTAGTTCAGAGTCTATCACTAAATTAAAGTCTCCCCCTAAGATCAATCTATATTTCTTCCAGTCAGTTAACAACTTACTTACTTTTGCTAAAAAAACGGCTTGGGATTCGTTAGCGGCGTATATATTGCCAATGATGATGGGGGTGTCATGTATTTTCCCTCTAACTATTATATATCAACCTGATTTATCAATAAGAGTCTCTTCTTCCTTGAAGTTAAGGTTTGCATGTAAGAGTATCGAGACTCCACATTTATTTATTTTTTACTAGTAGTGTGAAATTGTGTAGGTTAAACTTTATCCCAGTACTTAGGTGTTTGAGCTTTAGTGAAATGGGTTTCCTGCATAAGAATTATATGGGCATTATTATTTTTGTAAGTGGTAAGGGCTTTACGTCTTCTTTTTTTATATATATCATTCTTTTTGGATTAAATAGAAAGACAACAGTAATACATGTTTCATGTCAGAGAAAACATGCTTCCAGAATCTATACATAATAAGATACATGAATTACATGGTTCAACAGGTTTTATGCTAAATATACCATTGTTGCCTCTCCTATTGGTATGGGAATGTGTAAGGGGATTAATGATTTAGGTATTATGTGTGTTTTAAGAAAGCTTGGGTCCCCCAAGAGCGTTACGTTTTTTTTTTTTTGTTGTTTTTTGCTTGACAAAGAATATACTTATGTACATTCGCTTTAGGTGAAGATACTTTACTTCAGACAAGTGTTCCAAAGAAGAGAGAGAGAGAAGGTAGGTAGTGAAGGAATAGTGGAAAGAGAGGAGAGCAGATATAGAGAGAGGTAGGGGGAAAAAACAAGGGAATTTATTCATTTCAGGAGGGGGTGGGAAGGTTTAGACTGGTTTCCCCCCCCCCCCTTTTTCTTCCTCCCTCCCTAATTTAGACTGACTTTTAAAATTGTTTTGTTCCAAAGTGCTAGCATCATTTCATGGGTTTCTAATTTATATGTTTTTAGGTATTTGTATCTCTCAAGTGTTAGGAGGTCTGAGACCATCGCTCTCCATTCCACTTTCGAGGGGATCGTTTGAGTTTTCCAGTATTTCGGAATGATTCTCTTAGCTGCGGTCAACATGATCAGCAGCAGAGGTTGTTTTTCCATTCAACTTGGGCAGTGAGTTGAAGAGGAGATATTCTGGAGAGCAGGTGATCTGAGTCGAGAAAATCTCAGAGATATCATTGAAGATATCTGCCCAGAACCCCCCCAGACTTGGGCATGACCACCAGATATGGAGGAGAGAGCCCTCCTCCCCACAGCCCCTCCAGCAGGTGCCGCTTAGTGTAGGGTATATCTTACGTAGTCGAGCTGGGGTTAGATACCATCTACATAAGAATTTTAAGTGAATTTCCTGGATTGTCGCAGAGACAGATGAATGCTTGGTTAACTTAAAGACTTTAATCCAAGTTTCTGATTCAATAGTTTGGTTGAGTTCTCTGCTCCAAGAATGGGAGTATGACGGGAGGAATGTTGGATCTGGGTAAATCATTATTTTGTATAGTTTGGATACAAGGTGTGTGGGGGGTATTTGCATGATACACAGTTTTTCAAAGACCATGGTTTCCCTACCCAAGTCTTTTTGTTTTTGTGGTGAGAGATGAAATATAGAAGTTGGTGGTAATGAAGCCATGAGGAGAAAATCTCCCCATGGGCCTCCCCCAAAGCGGCTTGCGATTTCATTACACCATTCTCAAAGGTTTATTGGATGGATCCCCTTCTCAAGCTATAGGGTTTTCTATGGAGAATCCCAACCGGTGGAATGGAAGTTCCACATTTTCAATGAGTGGAGTGAGAGGGACGTGTTTGGATAAGATTTGAGAGCTAGTGGCAAAGATTTTATCCCATTCTGCCAAGATGCCAACTGTGACAAGATATTTATGCATATTTTTGGGTCTTTTTTGAGGTGAAGTCCAAGCCATTGTTGCTACATTATTTATTCAAAAAATTTGTCTATCATTTTATAGCCATGCTTTACTGTTGGTGTTATGGGCCCATTCGACTATGTGTTGGAGCGTGATTGCGTGTTTATATGCCTGCAAGAAGGGGATCCCCTGGCCCCCACCATCTCTAGGTAGATACATGTTTTTTTTGGGGGTATTCTAGATCTGGAGCCAGCCCAAATGTATTGTTTGAGTATTTTGTAGCTGGTCAATGTAGTCCGCGTGTAGTGGTATAGGTAAGGTTTGTAAAAGATATAATATTCGAGGGAGGACATTCATTTTTAGATCCCTGATTCTGCCTAGCCACGAGAGTTGTTTATTTTTCCAAATGGAGAGATCCCGTATTATTTTGTTTTTTAGTGTGACATAATTAAATTTGAATAATTCTTGCAAAGAAGGAGTTATGAAGACCCCCAAGTATTTCAGCTAGTGTTGGGCGATAGGGATATTATATTTGTTTCTTTAGTGTTGTATGTATTTCGGGTGGGTGTTTATATTTAAGAATTCCGATTTAGTAAGATTTAATTGGAAATTAGATATTTTCCCATATCGGTCTAACTCCACGAGAAGCTCTGGTATGGAGTGCACCGGTTCTGTAAGGGAAAACAAGGCGTCATCAGCGTAAAGAGCCTGCTTATATTCGGTATTCCCTACCACTATCCCCTTAATCTCCTTATTTTATCTGATTTTTTGAGGGCTTTAAGTCTTTTAATGTTAGAGTGGAGTCCCCTAACATTATGTGATAATACATTCAACAACATTTATAAGAGAATAGGACACACATGCTTATATATATGAACACTTAATGTATAGTAGACATAGATTCTCTCTGACATAGTGTTAAGGCACAATCTTGACCTGTAATGAAAAAAATCAATTATGTAATGAACAAACAATACAATCTCTAACAATATAAGCTTGCATTCTAACTGTAAATACAAGCATACACATTTTGGAAACATGTTTCAGTTAACTATGGTGTAAAGTAAGGTTTGGGTGAATTGGATGAACTGGCAGACCTAACAGGTAAGGGGAGGGAGAACAAAAAAGATCTAGAGATAAGGATCACTAGGTCTAGTTGACGGTTTACATAGACTACTTAAAGTCTTATCATAGTGTCTGTATGCAAGTCAGTCTTATAGGTTTATAGGTTTTGGGAACTTTTATCAAGAGAGTATGAATCAGTTCATGTGGGGCTATCCAGGCTTTTTCTGGCTGTTTGTGGTTTGCCACTTTTCCCAACTGCAGTACATGATTTAGTAAGACCTTTACATTGAGGTTTAGGTGACTGGCTTAGATCTGTAAGTGGTGGTTCCAGTTGTAGTTTCTCTAAGATGGCTTGGCCTTCTTCTAGGTTTGCGCATGCATTAGATATCTTATCAGCTGTGAACATGAGCTTGAATGGATAGCCCCATCGGTATTTGATGTTCTGCTTTTAGTAGTGCTGATACAATTGGTTTAAGTTCTCTCCTTTTTCTGAGGTTGATAGGTGAGAGATCCGTATAAAGTTGGATATGATGTCCTTCAAATATCACTTTATGTAAGTTGCGTGCTGTTTGCATCAACTGTTCTTTGATATGGAAGTAGTGCATCTTGAGTATTATATCTCTCGCTAAAGAAGGTGTAGGAGGTCTAGCAAGAGCTCTATGAACTCTATCCACAAGAAATTGGTCTTCGTTCAACCTCTGGTAGTAAATGTTGGAATATTTGGAGCACTGTATCCTGTAGGTTGTTATAAGATTCTGGAAGATTTCTAATGCAGATGTTTGATCTCCTTGATCTATTTTCTAGGTCTTCCAGGTATTTTTCAAGTTTCTGGATTTTGGTTTGTTGAGCCTTAAAGGGACATTAAACCACAATATTTTCTTATTATTCAAATATAGAATACAATTTTTAAAAAGTCTCCAATTTACTTCTATTATCAAATTGTTTTCATTCTCATGTTATTCTTTGTTGAAGAGATACCTAGATAGGTAGTGTTCACATCCCTGAAGCACTACATGACAGGAAATAGTGCTGCCATCTAGTGCTACTGCTAATATATATCATTGTTACTGTTGGGAATATTACCCCTGGCCAGCAGGAGGAGGCAAAGAGCACCACAGTTAAACTGATAAGTATCACTCCCTTACCCACAACCCCCAGTCATTCTCTTTGCCTTCGGTGCATGGAGGAGATGAGTTTAGGTGTCTGAAGAAATATTTTGATTTCATCTACAAGCAAGTTTTGGGGTATAGCCGTATTCCACGTCATTCCTTGCAATCGGGTAGTGGTGACTTTAAAGCAGTAAGGAACTTGTAAAGAGGTACTTACTGCGTTTTCCTAACAATTGCTGTCCTAGTTTAGAAAGCCTTTTCAAAGGTCTCTGTGAAGAACTGTGTCTACTCATGCCTTGTAACTGTCTACATGCCGGAGCAGGTAAGTGCTTTTTCTTCCAGTTGGGGAGACAATGCACTTAACAAATTAAAAAACACTGCTTTTTTATTGGAACATAGATAATCCTGTTGTATGGGTTACACTGGGCATGAAGCAGGCACTGTAGCATGTGTGAGACTAAAATTTAAACTCTTAAAAAGAAAGGGTAAAATGTTTTTATTAGGCTTTATTTTCTGACACATATTTACTTGATAAAACAATTCAAGTTTAAACTGAAAGTAAGGCGGAATTTTCTATTTCAGCAGCTTATTCATTTCCCCTTTGCTTTAAAATAAAATGATGCAACATTTTTAAATTTTCAGGCTTGAAAAAACGGTTATTTCTGGTACTCCGTCTCCCAGGAAGCTGTTTTTAGTGCCTCTCTGTGTCGCAGCAGTAATTTGAGCTTGGCAGTTGTGGTCACATGACCGGCTTCACTTCATAACGTTTCTGAGGAAAAAGTTGTTTTTCTCCATTTCTAGGTGATTCGGTCTTAATTGGTTGCGGTAAGGCACCTCAGTAATTGAGGTGTGGGGTTGCCTGAGGGGTATTTTCAACGTTTATTTTATGTTTATTTAATGTTTTTTTCTTAACTTTTCTCACATCATTTTAGCTGGGGATCGATCCTAATTTGGGATAAAATTTAAAGTGTATTTTTTCCTTAGCTTATTTTAATTGAATATTAAAATCTTTGAAAATTATCTGTACAAGTTTATTTACTGTTTCACAACATGTCTGATATGATGGAACAAGAGCCTGCTCTCATGAATTCATGCTTATTATGTTTAGATGCACAAATTGCAGCTCCTATGCAATTTTGTTCTTCATGTGTCAAGAAAACCTTGCAAAATAAAAGTAAAATTTTTGAGCCTAATGTCTCTCAGGATAATGCTGTTAAAATAATACCTCAGCTTTCTCCTGCTACTTCCCAAGCCTCAATGGCGTCACATGCAGTTTATTTAAAAGCAGAAATTGCTGCCCAGGTATCCTCAGCTGTATCTGCGGCATTTGCTGCCATTCCCCGATTACAGGGAAAACGCAAGAGGAAATCTAGAAATTCATAAAGTAAGGTGCCTGTCCTCAGTTCTGCTTCCCAAGTTCCCCTTTTCATAAGTCTGATGAGGAAGATACATCAGGACTTTCTGAGGGTGAAATCTCAGATTCGGACAGTATAATTCCTTCTTCTCAGACTGAGGTGGTATCCTTCAGATTTAAGCTTGAACACTTTTGTGTATTGGTAAAGGAGGTTTTAGCTACTTTAGATTACTCTGATACCACTGTCGTTGTCACTCCTAAGAAATCTAGTAAACTCAATAGTTTCCTTGCTGAACATTCCACTTCTTTTTAAGAAAATATTTTGTGTCGAGGACGCCATTAAAGACCTTTGGTATACTGTACCCAAAGTTGAAGGGGCCATTTCCACTCTGGCTAAGAGGACCACTATTCCTATTGAGGATAGCTGCTCTTTTAAGGATGCGATGGACAAGAAGCGGGAGGCTTATTTGAAAAAGATTTATGTTCATCAAGGTCTCCAATGCCAACCTGTGGCATTTATTGCCACCGTGACTAGTGCTGCATCTTATTGGTTCGGCGCCTTGTCTGATTCTCTTCAAGTAGAGACTTCCTTGGATGAAATTCAGGATAGGATTAAAGCTCTCAAGTTGGCCAATTCCTTTATTGCAGATGCCATTTTACAGGTTGTTAGACTAGGAGCTAAAACTTCTAGTTTCGCTGTCCTAACCCGCAGGGCATTATGGTTGAAATCCTGGTCTGCGGACGTTTCCTCTAAAGTCAAGCTTCTGGCGATTCCTTACAAGGGCAAAACCTTATTTGGACCCGGTTTCGCGGAAATTATTTCTGATATTACAGGTGGAAAATGGTCTTTTCTACCTCAAGATAAGAAGAATAGGCCTAAAGGATGTCAGAGTAATTTTCGTTCATTTCGTAACTTCAGAGGAAAGCCTTCCCCTTCTTTTTCCAAGCAGGAACAATCCAAGTCTTCATGGAAACCCAATCAGTCTTGGAACAAGGGGAAACAATTAAAGAAACCCGCAGCTGATTCCAAATCAGCATGAAGGGTTTGCCCTTGATCCAGGATCGGATCAGGTGGGGGGCAGACTTTCTCAGTAAAGCATGGATACGAGATGTCCCAGATCCCTGGACTGTGAACATAGTATCCCAGGGTTACCAATTGCCTTTTCCTCCCAGAGGCAGATTCCTTCTCTCAAGATTATCTGCAGAAAAGAGGGAACTTTCCGTCCCATTCTATACTTGAAGTGTCTAAACAAGTTTCTCAAAGTTCCATCCTTTAAGATGGAGACTATACACTCCATTCTTCCTTTAGTACAAGAGGGTCAGTTCATGACAACCGTAGACCTAAAGGATGCGTATCTTCATGTTCCTATTCACAGGGACCATCACAGATTCCTGAGATTTGCCTTTCTGGACAAACATTTCCAGTTCGTGGCCCTTCCATTTGGTCTCCCAGAATTTTTTCAAAGGTTTTGGGGGCTCTTTTGGCAGTGATCCGTTCTTGTGGATTTGCTGTGGCACCCTACCTGGACGACATATTGGTTCAGGCGCCATCTTTTCAACAAGCAAAATCTCACACAGAGATATTGTTGTCTTTTATTCATTCCCACGTATGGAATGTGAATCTCAAAAAAAAGTCTGTTCTCCACTTTTAATATTCTTCTCTGTCCACCCCCACCCCTAATACAACTTCTCTGTCAGCTCAAGACGTTGCCAGCCACTTCAATAACAAAATCGACTCCATCAGAAACAAAATCAGCTCTCAACATACTTCCATTCTTTCACCCCCTCAAACGCTCGCAATCAACTACAACCCACATAGCCATAAATTTAGCTCCTCCCCTGTTACTGAGGAAGAAAATTTGGCACTTATACTTAGCTCTCACCTCACTACCTGTCCTCTTGACCCTATCCCCTCAAAGCTGCTCCCCTCCCTCTCTTCTGCCCTTACCCCTATACTCACACACATTTTCAACCTCTCCCTTAGCACGGTATATTTCCCTCATCTCTGAAACATGCACTGGTCACACCTAGCCTCAAAAAAACGTCTCTTGATCCAACCTCCCCATCTAACTACTGCCCTATTTCCCTACTCCCTCTTGCCTCAAAGCTTCTCGAAAAGCTAGTATATTCATGCCTATCCCATTTCCTTACATTAAACACCCTCCTCAACCCACTGCAATCTGGATTTTGTCCCCATCACTCCACAGAGGCAGCAATCGTTAAGGTTACCAACGACTTACTTACAGCAAAATCAAAAGGCCACTTCTCTCTGCTTATCCTCCTTGATCTGTCCTCAACCTTTGATACTGTTGACCACCCTCTTTTGCTCCAAACCCTCTAATCCTTCAGCATTTGTGACACAGCCCTCTCGTGGTTCTCTTCCTACCTGTCAAACCGCACCTTTAGTGTAGCCTTCATTGTGGCCTCCTCTGCCCCGTCACCACTTTCTGTTGGTGTACCGCAAGGCTCTGTCCTCTGTCCTCTGTCCCCTTCTCTGTTCAATCTACACGTCATCATTAGGTTCCCTAATAAAGTCCCAAGGGTTCCAATATAATTTGTATGCAGATGACACCTAAATCTACTTCTCTGCACCAGACCTATCTCCTTCTTTGCTAACCCGTGTCACTAACTGTCTTTTTCACATCTCTTCCTGGATGTCCTCTCACTACCTCAAGCTAAATATCTCCAAAACTGAGCTCCTTATTTTTCTCCACTCCAATCTCTCTATAACTGTCGACAACTCCATCATTACCCCTACCCCGCATGCCCGATGTCTTGGGGGTCACACTTGACTCAGATCTTTCTTTCACTCCTCACATTCAGTCCTTGGCTAAATTCTGCCGCTTCCACCTTAAAAGCATCTCTTAAATAAGATATTTCCTTACACAAGAAACAACTAAGATTTTAATCCACTCTCTCATCCTTTCCCGCCTTTATTACTGCAACTCTTTCCTCTCTGGTCTCCCCAGCTGCCGCCTAGCTCCTTTACAATTCATAATGAATGCCTCTGCCAGGCTCATATTCTTTACACGTTGCTCTTCATCTGCTGCACCTCTCTGCCAATCCCTTCACTGACTTCCTCTTGTCTCCAGGATTAAACACAAAATTCTCTCTCTGACATACAAAGCCCTCAACTGCACTGTTCCCCCCTATATCTCAGACCTTGTCTCCAGATACTCTCCCTCCCGTCCCCTTCGCTCTGCTCATGACCTCCTACTTTCCTCTTTTCTTGTTACCTCCTCACACTCCCGCTTACAGGACTTCTCCAGACTGGCTCCCATCTTGTGGAACTCTCTGCTTCGCTCCACAAGACTCTCCCCTAGTTTTGAAAACTTCAAGCGCTCCCTAAATACTGTACTGTTCAGGGATGCATACAACCTACACTAACCTTTCTTTATACTGTTTCCTCTCCTCAATTGCTATCCCCTTGAACCCCCTTAGCATGTGTAAGCCTAAGAGCCATGCTGTTTGTAATCACCTTCTTTAGAGCTGACTACAACAGTGCGACTCTTGGCAGGGCCCTCTACCCGTCTGATCCCTATAAATGTTTCCTTGTATTCCACCTATGTTTATAGCGCTCTACAATTAACCGATAATAATAATAAAAAAGCTCCCTTTCCCCTGCTTCAAGAGTAGTGTTCTTAGGGACCATAATAGATTCTCTATTGATGAAGATTTTTCTGACAGAGGTCAGGAAAAACAAAATCATTTCCTCTTGCCTTTCTCTTCAGGCTACTGCTCATCCTTCAGTGGCTCAATGTATGGAGGTAATCGGTCTGATGGTGGCTTTCATAGATATCATTCCTTTTGCTCGATTCCATTTGGGAGCTCTCCAGTTTTGCATGCTCAGACAATGGAATGGCGACCATGCGGATCTATCTCAGAGAATAGAGTTAGATCAGTCGTCAAGGGATTCTCTCCCATGGTGGATTTCGCAGGAACATCTGTCTCACGGCACATGCTTTTGAAAACCTTCTTGGGTGATTGTGACCACGGACGCCAGCCTGCTGGGCAGCAATCTGGAACTCGTTAAAAGCTCAGGGCCTTTGGACTCGGGAGGAGTCTGCTCTTCCCATCAAGATCTTGAAGTTGAGGGCGATTTACAATGTTCTGTTGGCTTGGCCTCAGTTGTCCTCAGCCCAATTTATCAGGTTCCAGTCAGACAATATAATCTCTGTGGCTTACATCAATCACTAGGGAGGAACTCTGAGTTCCTTAGCCATGAAGGAAGTTACTCGGATTCTTCAGAGGGCAGAGACTCACAATTGCTGTCTATCTGCCATCCACATTCCAGGAGTAGACAACTAAGAAGCGGATTTTCTGAGCAGACAGACTTTTCATCCCTGGGAGTGGGAACTCCATCCGGAGGTGTTTTCCAGCTTAGTCCTCAAATAGGGGGTGCCGGAGTTAGATCTGATGGCGTCCCATCAGAACGCCAAGCTTCCAAGGTACAGTTCAAGGTCAAGAGATCCACAGGCCGTTCTGATAGATGCTCTGTCGGTTCCTTGGGTTTTCAGGTTGGCATACTAAAAGATTACAAACTGACTGTTAATCAAATACAGTTGTGCTTCCAATGGCAGCTAAATGAATGCAGTATCTGGCTGATACAAATAACCCTAGTAAGGATATATAAACGTAGTAGGTTTCAATACATATTATGCATATATTAAAAACACACACACACACACATATATATATATATATATATATATATATATATACATGAAGAGGAACTTCATCTTTCAGCATAACAATGCCCCAAAGCATAAGTACATCCAAATCAACAAAGGAATGGCTTCACCAGAAGAAGATTAAAGTTTGGGAATGGCTCAGTCAGAGCCCAGACCTGAATCCAATCCAAAATCTGTGGGGTGATCTTAAGTGGGCTGTGAACAAGAGATGCCCTCACAATCTGACAGAGTGTTTTTGCAAAGAAAAGTATATATATATATATAGACAAATTTAATGAAATACACATTTCATAAAATACACATAAAATTTCACACAGAATTCATAAAGGTACAATACAATATATAGACTCTGTAGATGAAAGTGCCAGATCCAAAGTGGATCAGAATGGATCAAAGTTATTTGACAAGCAAAACAGAAAGTCAGTTTAAATTAAAGCTTTAGCAAGCAAGTCAATAAGTCCTTTAGAACGAAATGGAAATGATGTAGCGCATGCTGGTTAGCAATGGAGTTGTTAATTTCAAAGCTGAAAGCATGGATGATAAAAAAGACTAATAGGCCTTTTTTTTTTCTTTTTTTTAAAACAAGCAAGTCAAATTCAATGGCAAAGGTGCACATTTATACTTACACCAAATGCCGAAGAAAGAGTCTCCTATGCCTGTCAGGATCCTCAGAGAGTTCAACCGCTCCGTTTACAAGTTTTACACAGATTCCTCCAGCGTCTTGTTGCAGTTTGCCATAGTTTTAACAATGACAAACTTTGATCCACTCTGATCCACTTTGGATCTGGCACTTTCACCTACAGAGTCTATATACAGGGAGTGCAGAATTATTAGGCAAGTTGTATTTTTGAGGATTAATTTTATTATTGAACAACAACCATGTTCTCAATGAACCCAAAAAACTCATTAATATCAAAGCTGAATATTTTTGGAAGTAGTTTTTAGTTTGTTTTTAGTTATAGCTATTTTAGGGGGATATCTGTGTGTGCAGGTGACTATTACTGTGCATAATTATTAGGCAACTAAACAAAAAACAAATATATACCCATTTCAATTATTTATTTTTACCAGTGAAACCAATATAACATCTCAACATTCACAAATATACATTTCTGACATTCAAAAACAAAACAAAAACAAATCAGTGACCAATATAGCCACCTTTCTTTGCAAGGACACTCAAAAGCCTGCCATCCATGGATTCTGTCAGTGTTTTGATCTGTTCACCATCAACATTGCGTGCAGCAGCAACCACAGCCTCCCAGACACTGTTCAGAGAGGTGTACTGTTTTCCCTCCTTGTAAATCTCACATTTGATGATGGACCACAGGTTCTCAATGGGGTTCAGATCAGGTGAACAAGGAGGCCATGTCATTAGATTTTCTTCTTTTATACAATTTCTTGCCAGCCACGCTGTGGAGTACTTGGACGCGTGTGATGGAGCATTGTCCTGCATGAAAATCATGTTTTTCTTGAAGGATGCAGACTTCTTCCTGTACCACTGCTTGAAGAAGGTGTCTTCCAGAAACTGGCAGTAGGACTGGGAGTTGAGCTTGACTCCATCCTCAACCCGAAAAGGCCCCACAAGCTCATCTTTGATGATACCAGCCCAAACCAGTACTCCACCTCCCCCTTGCTGGCGTCTGAGTCGGACTGGAGCTCTCTGCCCTTTACCAATCCAGCCACGGGCCCATCCATCTGGCCCATCAAGACTCATTCTCATTTCATCAGTCCATAAAACCTTAGAAAAATCAGTCTTAAGATATTTCTTGGCCCAGTCTTGACGTTTCAGCTTGTGTGTCTTGTTCAGTGGTGGTCGTCTTTCAGCCTTTCTTACCTTGGCCATGTCTCTGAGTATTGCACACCTTGTGCTTTTGGGCACTCCAGTGATGTTGCAGCTCTGAAATATGGCCAAACTGGTGGCAAGTGGCATCTTGGCAGCTGCACGCTTGACTTTTCTCAGTTCATGGGCAGTTATTTTGCGCCTTGGTTTTTCCACACGCTTCTTGAGACCCTGTTGACTATTTTGAATGAAACGCTTGATTGTTCGATGATCACGCTTCAGAAGCTTTGCAATTTTAAGAGTGCTGCATCCCTCTGCAAGATATCTCACTATTTTTGACTTTTCTGAGCCTGTCAAGTCCTTCTTTTGACCCATTTTGCCAAAGGAAAGGAAGTTGCCTAATAATTATGCACACCTGATATAGGGTGTTGATGTCATTAGACCACACCCCTTCTCATTACAGAGATGCACATCACCTAATATGCTTAATTGGTAGTAGGCTTTCGAGCCTATACAGCTTGGAGTAAGACAACATGCATAAAGAGGATGATGTGGTCAAAATACTAATTTGCCTAATAATTCTGCACTCCCTGTATTGTATTGTATTATACCTTTATTAGTTCTGTGTGAAATGTTATGTATATGTATATATATATATATATATATATATATATATATATATATATATCTTTTGCATGCTGACCACAAATTTTATTATTGTATGTTTTTTCTTAATATATGCATTATTTGTATTAAAACCTACTAATTTTATATATCCTTACTAGGGTTATTTTTATCAGCCAGATACTGCATTCATTTAGCTGCCATTGGCAGCGCAACTGTATTTGATTATCAGTCAGTTTGTAAACTTTTAGTTTGTAAACTCTATAATCTCCCCCCGATAACCTGTACTATTGAGGAAAAAGAGATTCCTCTTATATATAGCTGCATTGTATGCTTATTTTTTCAGTGCTGTGGCATATTTCCTTTTCAGGTTGGCATACCTGTTTCTTCCATTTGCTCTCCTTCCACAAGTCATTGCTCGTATCAAACAGGAGAGGGCGTCAGTCATTTTAATAGCTCCTGCGTGGCCTCGCAGGATCTGGTTTGCAGACCTAGTGGAGATGTCATCTCTCCTACCTTGGAGACTTGGAGAGGTAGGACCTCCTGATTCAGGGTCCCTTCCTTCATCCAAATCTTGTTTCTCTGAAGCTGACTGCTTGGAGATTGAACGCTTAATTCTGTCTAAGTATAGTTTTTCTGAGTCGGTCATTGAGACCATGATTCAGGCTCGCAAGTCTGTTACTAGAAAGGTTTACCATAAGATATGGTGTAAATATCTTTACAGGGAGTGCAGAATTATTAGGCAAATGAGTATTTTGACCACATCATCCTCTTTATGCATGTTGTCTTACTCCAAGCTGTATAGGCTTGAAAGCCTACTACCAATTAAGCATATTAGGTGATGTGCATCTCTGTAATTAGAAGGGGTGTGGTCTAATGACATCAACACCCTATATCAGGTGTGCATAATTATTAGGCAACTTCCTTTCCTTTGGCAAAATGGGTCAAAAGAAGGACTTGACAGGCTCAGAAAAGTCAAAAATAGTGAGATATCTTGCAGAGGGATGCAGCACTCTTAAAATTGCAAAGCTTCTGAAGCGTGATCATCGAACAATCAAGCGTTTCATTCAAAATAGTCAACAGGGTCGCAAGAAGCGTGTGGAAAAACCAAGGCGCAAAATAACTGCCCATGAACTGAGAAAAGTCAAGCGTGCAGCTGCCAAGATGCCACTTGCCACCAGTTTGGCCATATTTCAGAGCTGCAACGTCACTGGAGTGCCCAAAAGCACAAGGTGTGCAATACTCAGAGACATGGCCAAGGTAAGAAAGGCTGAAAGACGACCACCACTGAACAAGACACACAAGCTGAAACGTCAAGACTGGGCCAAGAAATATCTCAAGACTGATTTTTCTAAGGTTTTATGGACTGATGAAATGAGAGTGAGCCTTGATAGGCCAGATGGATGGGCCCGTGGCTGGATTGGTAAAGGGCAGAGAGCTCCAGTCCGACTCAGACGCCAGCAAGGTGGAGGTGGAGTACTGGTTTGGGCTGGTATCATCAAAGATGAGCTTGTGGGGCCTTTTCGGGTTGAGGATGGAGTCAAGCTCAACTCCCAGTCCTACTGCCAGTTTCTGGAAGACACCTTCTTCAAGCAGTGGTACAGGAAGAAGTCTGCATCCTTCAAGAAAAACATGATTTTCATGCAGGACAATGCTCCATCACACGCGTCCAAGTACTCCACAGCGTGGCTGGCAAGAAAGGGTATAAAAGAAGAAAATCTAATGACATGGCCTCCTTGTTCACCTGATCTGAACCCCATTGAGAACCTGTGGTCCATCATCAAATGTGAGATTTACAAGGAGGGAAAACAGTACACCTGTCTGAACAGTGTCTGGGAGGCTGTGGTTGCTGCTGCACGCAATGTTGATGGTGAACAGATAAAAACACTGCCAGAATCCATGGATGGCAGGCTTTTGAGTGTCCTTGCAAAGAAAGGTGGCTATATTGGTCAATGATTTGTTTTTGTTTTGTTTTTGAATGTCAGAAATGTATATTTGTGAATGTTGAGATGTTATATTGGTTTCACTGGTAAAAATAAATAATTGAAATGGGTATATATTTGTTTTTTGTTAAGTTGCCTAATAATTATGCACAGTAATAGTCACCTGCACACACAGATATCCCCCTAAAATAGCTATAACTAAAAACAAACTAAAATCTACTTCCAAAACTATTCAGCTTTGATATTAATGAGTTTTTTGGGTTCATTGAGAACATGGTTGTTGTTCAATAATAAAATTAATCCTCAAAAATACAACTTGCCTAATAATTCTGCACTCCCTGTATTGGTGTGAATCCAAGGGCTACTCTTGGAGTATGATGCAAAAAGGAAGAAGATTCGATCCACGCCAGAAACAATATAAAATCAATTCTTTATTAGATCCATTTAAAAGCACGACAGGGATTTGAGCAGCATAAAAAGTGAGCGCAGCACCTGGCTTACGCATTTCGGCATACAAGCCAATCTGTTTTTGGGACAATTGGGGAAAGTGTGTTGCAGTGGACTGGTTTATATTATATAATCTGTGACTGGTACACAGTAGGGACTTACACTCCACTTGCTTTTGATTTTACTACTCTTGAAGTAGAATTAGAATTCCTAGAATTTAATCTTTTCTTCAGAAAGGCCTGGAGAAGGTATTGTCAGTCAGTACCCTGAAGGGTCAGATTTCTGCTTTATCAATTTTACTACATAAACATTTGGCGGATGTGCCAGATGTGCAATCTTTTTGTCAGGCCTTGGTCAAAATCAGGCCTATCTTTAAGTCTGTTGCTTCTCCTTGGAGTTCTTAAAGTTTTACAGCGGGCTCCGTTTGAGCCGTTGCATTCCATAGACATTAAGTTGTTATCTTTGAAGGTTTTGTTTCTTGTAATCTCTTCTGCTCGAAGAGTCTCGGAACTCTCAGCTCTACAGTGTGATTCCCCTTATCTTATTTTTCATGCCGATAAGGCGGGTCTTCGTACTAAGTTAGGTTTCCTTCCTAAGGTTGTTTCTAATAGAAATATCATTTAGGAAATTGTTTTTCCCTCTCTGTGTCCTAATTCTTCTTCCAAAGAACGTTTGTTACACAATTTGGATGTTGTACATGCTCTTAAATTCTACTTACAGGTGACTAAGGATTTTCTCTGCCCTATTTGTCTGTTTCTCTGGGAAACGTAAAGGTCAGAAAGCTACTGCTTCTACTCTTTTTGGTTACAAAGTATAATTTGTTTGGCTTGTGAGACTGCTGGACAGCAGCCTCCTGAGAGAATTACGGCTCATTCCACAAGAGCTGTTTCCTCTTCTTGGGCTTTCAAAAATGAAGCTTCTGTGGAACAAATTTGCAAGGCAGCAACTTGGTCTTTTCTACATACTTTCTCCAAATTTGATACTTTTGCCTCGGCTGAGGCTTCTTTTGGGAGAAAGGTTCTTCAAGCAGTGGTGCCTTCTGTTTAGGACTGCCTGTTTTTTCCCTACCTATTTATCCGTGTCCTCTAGCTTGGGTATTGGTTCCCAACAGTAATTACTCAAACGATGGACTCACCACATCTTAGGAAAGAAAAACAAAATGTATGCTTACCTGATAAATGTATTTCTTTCTGGATATGGTGAGTCTACGGCCCCACCCTTTATTTTAAGACAGTTGTTCTTTTGACTATAACCTCAGGCACCTCTACATCTTGTGTTACTCCTTTTTTTCCATTTCCCTTCGGTGGTTGTGGGTAAGGGAGTGATACTTAGCAGTTTAGCTGTGGTGCTCTTTGCCTCCTACTGCTTGCCAGGAGTGATATTCCCAACAGTAATTACTCAAGCTGTGGACTCACCATATCAGTAAATAAATAAATTTATCAGGTAAGCATGAATTTAATTTTTTGCTTTTTCAACTCTTTGTCAATTATAAACCCCTGCTAGGTTAGGGATTGGGTACTTTAGGTCTGTGGAGTCTGCCTAATCATCTTGTTGTTATGATAGCATTGTAATAGAGATTTCCAAGCTTCCTTTGAGGGGAAGCAGCATAAATCAGCAAGTAAATAATAAAATACAGGTGCTACTGGTATAGGCCAACAATGAATTTGGCTCATGGTATCCCTTCCTCCCAGCTGAGACCAGAATTAGGGGTGAAAAGGAAATGTGTCCCAAGGGACCTATATAATTCTGTTAGCACCGTATATGATTTAAGTTCTCAGTGTTGAGCCCGCATTTGAATCCTGCTTTGGCCTTTTAAATAAGCTTTTGTTCAAGAGAGGTTAGAAATGTTTCGTACTTCTCTCCAGGGAGGTTAACCATCTCGTGGTGATGTGGGAAAAAGGAAAGTGGATATGACCCACTTGCTCTATGCAAGTGGGAAATGATGGAGAGAGAGTACTATTATTCATTTGAATATAAATAGGCCTAGATGGTGGTCTTAAGCCCAGAGTTTTAAGTTTTTAAGTGGTGACCTTATGCGATCCAGGTCTTGTATAAGGTTAAATATATTTGCAATCTGAGACCTTGACTCAGTATTATATAGTCATTTAGAGAGGTCTCCCTTTTGTTATGCGTAGTTGTGGGTAAGTATTAGTTTAAAAAGGAGGTTGCTTACCCGCTGCAGTTATAAACGGACCTCCTAAGATTCTCCTGGATGTTGTATCTGGCCTTTAGTGCTGTATGTGTCTCCAGAGCGGGTTCCCGGCCCCCGAGAGACACTCCAATTGCCAATAGAATAAAAGGATGGCCTAAGAATTGCTGCGATGTGCCTCGTGGTGTTAGGCCTATAGGCCTCGTCGTAGTTAGTTAGGCTGGTACTACTCAGTGTAGTATTTAAATTGGTGCTTATTCCAGAGCGGATCCCCGGCCCTCTGGATTGCCACTTTGATGAATGTGGCTGAAGCTATGGGCGAATCCAAGAAAGTCTCTGATGCGGGTCTCTGATCCTCCAAAGGAGCTCCCAATGTCTATTATATGGCGGCCGTTTGCGCTAGATTGCACTTTGCTGAAAAGGTAGGCCGCAGTAGTAAGTGCTACCTTGATAGTTACCTGGGCTGATGCTGAGTTGAAAATTTACTCTGGAGCGGATCCCCGACCCTCCGGAGCGACTGTGGAATGGATGGGCCTGCTGTTTAGATTGCGGTTGTTTGTTTATTGCAGCTTAAGTGACCACCAACTAGGCCCAATCCATCTGCTGAGCCGGGTAAACAATTCACTTCAATGTTTTACCGCCAATCTTCTGCCCTGCAATCGGTGTGTCTAAGCTGTATTAGGCTGCTGCTTATATGTAGATATGTTATGAGCTGCAGGTGAGTTTTGTGGTGTATGGAAAATGTGTCTTACCACTCCATGTGTTTCGTCTTGGCGGTGTCTGTCTCCACTGTCTGATAAACTTGCTAGCCATTCCCTATCACTACCGGAGCGGAGCCCCAACCCTCTCGTAGTGCGATCTTCTTTGGTCAGCTTCTGTGTCGCAGTTTCGGTTAACACCGCCGAGTAGGCCTGAGAGTCAATTTAATGTCTTTTTAATGACCCTGCACAGGAAGAAAGTTGCGTACTGTGCTTAATATTAAAGGAGCAACAAAGGGTCATAATACCTTGTGTGAATGGCCCTCTGTGCAATAAGTATTGTATACACCTGTCTAAGAAGAAAACCACAATATTGTCTTTGTGTTTCTGATGTTTGTAACCAGAGGACTGGCCAGTGGTTGGATAAAGCTCAGTGATACATGGCACAGTGACATCATTGCTACTGTCTTAAACACTGAGCTGTATGGTGATACTGAGCACTGTATAATGATGGGCATTTATGCACTAATAAACAATGCAATACAAATACATGCTGTGCTATATAGTGAGTGATGCACTGTTGATAAACACTCTTCACTGTGTATTATAGTAAGAATGAGTATGTTATGTTCCCATTGAATCTGTAAAATGGGGCAGCTTGGAGAGGGGATGAGACCAAGTGTAAACAACAGTATCTTATCTCATGTAGGCAATATTTACATGTCATAATACTGCTTATTCATGTAACCTAAAGGTAGTTTTATATCATTTTTAATATCTTTGTGTACATAGAACCATCAGAAAGATAGTACAGTACTGAGATCAGTGAGGTAATTGTTGTTTTAAATAAATATACACTAGCATTTGCATTCCACAACACAAAAGCCAAACCAATGATACAGTCGGAGAAGATTTGGACTTATTAGTAGGGAAAATTGTAAATTTTAATAATTTTATTTTAGTCTGGGTTTTGGAATTCCGGATTTGGGGACTTGTACCTGTACATTGTATTCTATAATGAAGAGAAGCATCTATACACTAATAAAACATGCAGCACTTCATAATGATGCATCCACAAACTGATAATATATGCTGTATAGTCATGATATCAATGCATTGTTAACAAACAAGTAGCACTATGGTTATATGGTGATTACATTTTGTTATAAGACCAGAGACTCATATTTCTTTCATACAGGTGAAAAGAGTCTGATACATTACTCCTGGGAATTACATTTCCTGCCACTACGAGGAGGCAAAGATTCCCAAACCTCAGAGCTCTAAATAAACCCTACCACCTCTATGGTAATCAGTCTTGTCTTTGCCTCCACTGGAGGTAGCTGAAGAATGAATATGTGCAAGAGAGTTTTTTTTTATTTTAGGGTCTCCTGGTTAGGACCCTGAAGTTCTGACTTAGTTATGAGGGACATATTTGGAGTATTAGGCATTAAGCTTATCTTTATCCTTTTTATTTTAAAGGATAAAGATATTCTTTTCTGACATTTAGTGCAGCAAACTTCCTTTGCATTTATTTGTCTTTTGTTTCTTACTCCAGGATATGCTCAGTACTAGGTTAAAAGCTTTTGAGGTAAGTTTATGTTTAGGGAGCGCCATCAGGAATACCCTTGGCCAGCTTATTAATGCTAGCTTTATTAGCACATATACTTTTGACAATATGTTTGGTGCCTTTTTTGTTTATATAGGTATCCTGGAAGCATTTTTCTTTCATTTATAAATGTGTTATATGCATTATCGTGACCAACCTATTGCATCTTTAGCTTCTAAAGGGCTCGTCTTTCATTCTGTCTGATCTTTGCAGGAACAATTGGACCCCCCTCTTTATCTAACCGATTACATCAAGTCCACTATTACAGATCTAATGGCTTCCTTCCCCCCTTCATGTAAAAGGAAAAGGTCAATGTCTGATTTGCCTTCTACTTGTGCTGATATACCTGAATCTCATTGTGAGTTGGAGAGGGAAGTGTTATCTGATGTTTAGAGAGTTTGTCGGTCTGTTTATACTGATTCATCTACCTTGGTTTTTATTCAAGACTGAGTTAATCCTCTTTGCTTTAAAAAGTATTGTTTGCTTTGTAAATTTCAGATGATATTTCTGCTGGGGAGACTTCTAAGGGTCAGCTAGATACTAATTTTAAATATCAGCCCAAATTTTAGAGACAGCTATAGGAACAGGAAATATTCAGACAATTCATCCTATTGGTTTAAGCCTTTAAGTATTTTTAGTCCTCCCAGATTTAAGACATTTTTATTATTTTCAGTCTGCTAAGTATGAGCATTTTAATAATGTCCCTGATATGTATGATGCTATTTCTGCCTTAGCTAAAAAAAAACTACTCTTCCTATTGAAAATAGTTTTTCTTTTAAAGACACATTAGATAGGAGGCTTGATTTCTCCTTAAGAAAATCTTAAATGGTTAGAGAATCTCTCTGCTCAGGTTCTGGATGAGTCTGATAGAGATAACTTCCTAAAGCTTTTATAAATACTTAAATGTGCTAATGCTTTTGAAGGTGATGCTGTTCTTGATATTATTAGGATTAGCTCTAAGAATTTGTGTCTTTCTGACGTGCTTTATGCCTTTAGTCTTGGTCTGCTGATGCAGCGTCTAAGAAAAAATTACTTCTATTCCTTTTCGGCACTGAATTTAACAATATATTTCTCTTGTTAAGTGTATCCAGTCCACGGATCATCCATTACTTATGGAATATATTCTCCTTCCCAACAGGAAGTTGCAAGAGTCCACCCACAGCAAAGCTGCTATATAGCTCCTCCCCTAACTGCCATATTCAGTCATTCTCTTGCAAGCCTCAACATAGATAGGAGGTCGTGAGAGTCTGTGGTGATTTATACTTAGTTTATTCTTCAATCAAAAGTTTGTTATTTTTAAATGGCACCGGAGTGTGCTGTTTTTCTCAGGCAGTATTTGGAAGAAGAATCTGCCTGCGTTTTTCTATGATCTTAGCAGACGTAACTGAGATCCATTTGCTGTTCTCACACATTCTGAGGAGTGAGGTACTTCAGAGGGGGAATGGCGTGCAGGTTTTCCTGCAGATAAGGTATGTGCAGTAAAATATTTTTCTAGGAATGGAATTGACTAAGAAAATACTGCTGATACCGAAGTAATGTAAGTAAAGCCTTAAATGCAGCGATAGCGACTGGTATCAGGCTTATTAATAGAGATACATACTCTTATAAAAATGTGTTTTAAAACGTTTGCTGGCATGTTTAATCGTTTTTTAACGTACATTGATGATAACACTGTAATGTTGGTATAGCCTTAAATGCAGTAAAAGCGACTGGTATCAGGCTTATTAATAGAGATACATACTCTTGTAAAAATGTGTTTTAAAACGTTTGCTGGCATGTTTAATCGTTTTTAACATATGTTTGGTGATAAAACTTATTGGGGCCTAAGTTTTTTCACATGGCTGGCTTAAATTTTGCATAGAAACAGTTAACTGAAGCTTCCCACTGTTGTAAAAATTTCGTTTGTTTTACTGCCTTTTTTCACTGTTTTTCAAATTTTGACAAAATTTGTTTCTCTTAAAGGCACAGTAACGTTTTATATATTTGCTTGTTAACTTGATTTAAAGTGTTTTCCAAGCTTATTAGTGTCATTATTAGTCTGTTCTAACATGTCTGACATAGAGGAAGCTCTGTGTTCATTATGTTTTAAAGCCATGGTGGAACCCCATCTTAGAATGTGTACCAGATGTACTGATTTCATGTTAAAAAATAAAGATCATTTTTTGTCTTTAAAAACATTATCACCAGAGGATTCTGTCGTGGGGGTAGTTATGCCGACTAACTCTCCCCACGTGTCAGACCTTTTGACTCCCGCTTTAGGGACTCCCGCTCAAATGGCGCCAAGTACATCAAGGGCACCCATAGCGTTTATTTTACCAGGGGATTCTGTCGAGGGGAAAGTTATGCAGATTAACTCTCCCCACGTGTCAGACCCTTCGACTCCCGCTTCAGGGACTCACGCTCAAATGGCGCCAAGTACATCAAGGGCATCCATAGCGTTTATTTTACAAGACATGGCAAAGGTGGTGAATAATACTCTGGCAGCAGTATTAGTCAGACTACCTGAAATTAAAGGAAAGCAGATAGCTCTGGGGGTAGATACAGAGCATACAGACGCTTTAAGAACCATGTATGATACTACCTCACAATATGCTTAGTCTGTGGGTGATTTTTTTTTTGACTCAGGGAAGATGATTTAACCTGATTCTGATATTTCTACATTTAAAATTTATGCTTGAGAACCTCCACTTGTTGCTCAGGGAGGCTTTGGCTGCTCTGAATGAATGTGTACAATCGCAGGGCCAGAGAAATTGTGTAGACTGGATAAATAATATGCAGTGCCGGTGTGTACTGATGTTTTTCCAATACCTAAAGAGGTTTACTAAAAAAAATTTTTTTTTTTAATAAGGAATGGGATAGACCAGGTGTGCCGTTCTCTTCCCCTCCTATTTTTTAGAAGAATGTTTTCTAATAGTTACCACCACACGGGACTTCTGGCAGACAGTTCCTAAGGTGGAGAGAAGAGTTTCTACTCTAGCTAAGCGTACCACTACCTCTGGCGAGGACAGTTGGGCTTTTTAGATCCAATGGATAAAAAATGTTTATTCAACAGGGTTTTATCCTGCAGCCCCTTGCATACATTGCTTCTGTCACTGCTGCTGCGGCATTCTGGGTTGAGTC
The DNA here is from genome assembly GCF_027579735.1 of Bombina bombina. NCBI lineage: Eukaryota > Metazoa > Chordata > Amphibia > Anura > Bombinatoridae > Bombina > Bombina bombina. The sequence continues at coordinate 852,872,234 of NC_069501.1, read as the reverse complement.
TCTTGATGTGGCTTTACAGTTAGCGACTCCATTGGATGAATATATTTGACAAGCTTATGCTAGCCATTTCCTTTGTTTTCTGATGCCTTTGTTCATTTGACTAGACTAACGGCTAAGAATTCTGTTTTTTACTATACTGGCGCGCAGAGCGCTATGGCTTATATCATGGTCAGCTGTCGTGACTTTAATAAATAAGCTACTTAACTTCCCTTCAAGGGGCAGACCCTATTCGGGCCTGGTTTGAAGGAGATTATTGCTTATATCACTGGAGGAAAAGGTCATGCCCTTCCTCAGGATAGGAATCAAGGGCCAAAAAAGGTCTAATTTTCGTGCTTTTTAAAACTTCAGGGCAGGTGTGGCATCCACTTCCTCTAAGGCAAAACAAGAGGGAATTTTTGCTCAGTCCAAGGCGGTCTGGAGACAATTGGACCTGGAACAAAGATAAGCAGGCCAAGGAGCCTGCTGCTGCCTCTAAGGCAGCATGAAGGAACGGACCCCTATCCGGTAACGGATCCTATAGGGGGCAGACTTTCATTCTTCGCCCGGGCGTGGGCAAGAGATGCCCAGGATCCCTAGGCATTGGAATTTATATCCCAGAGATATCTTCTGGATTTCAAAGATTCCCCCACCCAAAAAAGGGGAGATTTCGCCTTTCACAATTATCTGCAAACCAGATAAAGAAGGAGGCATTCTTACATTGTGTACGAGATCCATCCAGTTCCAAGAGAGGAACAGGGACAGAGTTTTTACTCAAATCTGTTTGTGGTTCACAAGGTGAGGGAACCTTCAGACCTATTTTGGATCTAAAGATCTTAAACAAATTCCTCAGAATTCCGTCATTTAAGATGGAAACTATTCGTACCATCTTAACTATGATCCAGGAGAGTCAATAGAGGACTACTATGGATTTGAAGGATGCTTATCCTCACATTGTGATGCATAAAGATCACCTTAGTTTTTCAGGTTTGCCTTTCTAGACAGGCATTACCAGTTTGTAGCTCTTTCCTTTGGGATATCTACAGCCCCAAGAATCTTTATGGAGGTTCTGGGGTCGCTTTGGCGGTCCTTAGGCCGCGGGGCATAGAAGTGGCCCCTTAGTTAGACGACATCCTGATACAGGCGTCAAACATCCAAATTGCCAAGTCTCATACGGACTTAGTACTGACATTTCTGAGATCACATGGGTGGAAAGTGAACAAGGAAAGAGTTCTCTATCCCCAATCTCAAGGGTTTCCCTCCTAGGGACTCTGATAGATTCTGTAGGAATGAAAATTTACCTGACTGAGTCCAGGATGTCAAAGTTTCTAAATTTCTGCCGTGTTTTTCATCCCATCCGCGCCCTTCGGTGGCTCAGTACATGAATGAAATCGGCTTAATAGGTAGCGGCAAGGGACATAGTACCGTTTGCACGTCTACATTTCAGACCGCTGCAACTATGCATGCTCAGTCAGAGGAACGGGGATTACACAGATTTGTCCCCCTGTTGAACCTGGACCAAGAGACCAGAGATTCTCTTCTCTGGTGACTATGTCGGGTCCATCTGTCCAAGGGTATGACCTTCCGCAGGTCAGATGGGACAATTGTTACAATGGATGCCAGCCTTTTAGGTTGGGATGCAGTCTGGAACTCCCTGAAGGCTCAGGGATAGTGGACTTAGGAGGAGACCCTCCTTCTAATAAATATTCTGGGAGTGATATTCCATGCTCTTCAGACTTGGCCTCAGTTAGCAACTCTGAGGTACATCATACTCAGTCGGACAATATACACGACTGTGGCTTACATCAGCCATCAAGGGGGAACAGAAGTTCCCTAGTGATGTTAGAAGTCTTACAATAATTCACTGGACAGAGACTCACTCTTGTCTATCAGCTATCCATATCCCAGGTGTTGAGAACTGGGAGGTGGATTTTCTAAGTCGTCAGACTTTTCTTCCGGGGGAGTGGGATTTCCTTCGGAGGTCAAGACCAAGCAGGAGAGGGCTTTGTTGTTTTTGACAGCGCCTGCGTAGCCACGCAGGACCTGGTATGCAGATCTGGTGGACATGTCATCCTTTCCATCACGGTCTCTGCTTCTGAGACAGGTCCCTCTACCTCAGGGTCCTTTCAACCATCTAAATAGAATCAATCTGAGATGGACTGCCTGGAGACTGAACGCTTGATGTTATCAAAGCATGGCTTCTCCGAGTCAGTCATTGATACCTTAATACAGACATGAAAGCCTGTCTCTAGGAAAATTGAACATAGATATGGTGTAAATATCTGATTGTTATGAATCCAAGGGTTACTCATGGAGTAAAGCCTGGATTCCCAGGATATTATCTTTTCTCCAAGATGTTTTTGAGAAAAGGGTTGTCAGCTAATTCCTTAAAAGGGACAGATTTTTACTCTGTCTATTTTTTTGCACCAGCGTCTGGCAGGTATTCTAGACGTTCAGGCATTTGGTCAGGCTTTGGTTAGATCCAAGCCTGTGTTTAAAACTGTTGCTCCACCATGGAGCTTAAACCTGGTTCTTAAGGCTCTTCAAGAAGTTCCGTTTGAACCTTTTTTGTTCCATAGATATCAATCTTTATCTTGGAAAGTTCCTTTTGGGTAGCTATTTCCTCGACTCGTAGAGTCTCCAAGTTATCTGTGTTACAATGTGATTCTCCTTATCTGGTCCTTCGTACGGATAAGGTAGTCCTGCGTACCAACCTGGGTTTTTTCCTAAGGTGGTATCTAACAAGAACATCACTCAAGAGATAGTTGTTCCATGCTTGTATCCTAATCCTTCCTCAAAGAAGGAACGTCTATTACACAATATTGGACGTGGTTTGTGCTTTAAAGTTTTACTTACAAGCTACTACAGTTTTCATCAAACGTTCACCTTGTTTGTTGTCTATTCTGGACAGAGGAGAGGTCAAAAGACTTCAGCAGCCTCTCTGTCTTTTTGGTTAAAAAGCATAATTCATTTAGCTTATGAGACTGCTGGACAGCAGCCTCCTGAAGGGATTGCAGCTCATTCTACTAGAGCTGTGGTTTTCACTTGGGCCTTTTTTAAATGTGGCTTCTGTTGAACAGATTTACAAGACGGAGTCTTGGTCTGCGCTTCATACTTTTTCAAATTTAACAAATTTGATACCTTGCTTCTTCGGAGGCTATTTTTGGGAGAAAGGTTTTTTTTACAGGCAGTGGTAACTTCCGTTTAAGTACCTGCCTTGTCCCTCCCATCATCCGTGTACTTTAGCTTTGGTATTGGTATTCCATAAGTAATGGATGATCCGTGGACTGGATACACTTAACAAGAGAAAACATAATTTTACCTGATAAATTTATTTCTCTTGTAGTGTATCCAGTCCACGGCCCGCCCTGTCACTTTTTTTCCTTTCTCTGCATGTTTTCGGTCGAATTACTGAATATGGCAGTTAGGGGAGGAGCTATATAGCAGCTTTGCTGTGGGTGGACTCTTGCAACTTCCTGTTGGGAAGGAGAATATAAGTAATGGATGATCCGTGGACTGGATACACTACAAGAGAAATAAATTTATCAGGTAAGCATAAATTATGTTTTTCAGCAGCTACTGGTGGCAAGAGTTTCTTCCACAAGATAAGAAGTTTAAAGGTAAATTTAAACTTCTGGTCAATTTTGTTCCTTTCGTCAGAACAAGGGGCAAAAATCAGTTGCATCTTTTCCAAATAAAAGCAGCTCAGGTAAGCCCTGGAGGCCTGGTGCCAATTTGAACCAGTCCAAAAATTCCACCCCTGCTTCTAAGTCAGCATGAAGGTGCGGCCCCTAGTCCCGTATCTCTGGTAGGGGGCAGGTTGTTGAATTTTCAGGATGCATGGTTTTGCTCTTGGGCTCTGAAAATTGTCTCTCAAGGGTATCTAATAGGCTTCAATTCAAAGCTTGCCAGAGAAAGATTTTTTCTTTCAAGGTGCCAAGTAACACTGAAGAAAAGCCTGAACTTTCACAATGTGTTTCAGATCTAGAATCTTTAGGGGTTTTAGCCCAGTTCCTCCTTTAGAGCAGGGGAAATGGTTTTACTCAAATCTCTATTTATAGTTCCCAAGAAAGAGGGAACGTTTTCGGCCTGTACCATATTTATACTGATTCATCTACCTTGGTTTTTATTCAAGACTGAGTTAATCCTCTTTGCTTTAAAAAGTATTGTTTGCTTTGTAAATTTCAGATGATATTTCTGCTGGGGAGACTTCTAAGGGTCAGCTAGATACTAATTTTAAATATCAGCCCAAATTTTAGAGACAGCTATAGGAACAGGAAATATTCAGACAATTCATCCTATTGGTTTAAGCCTTTAAGTATTTTTAGTCCTCCCAGATTTAAGACATTTTTATTATTTTCAGTCTGCTAAGTATGAGCATTTTAATAATGTCCCTGATATGTATGATGCTATTTCTGCCTTAGCTAAAAAAAACTACTCTTCCTATTGAAAATAGTTTTTCTTTTAAAGACACATTAGATAGGAGGCTTGATTTCTCCTTAAGAAAATCTTAAATGGTTAGAGAATCTCTCTGCTCAGGTTCTGGATGAGTCTGATAGAGATAACTTCCTAAAGCTTTTATAAATACTTAAATGTGCTAATGCTTTTGAAGGTGATGCTGTTCTTGATATTATTAGGATTAGCTCTAAGAATTTGTGTCTTTCTGACGTGCTTTATGCCTTTAGTCTTGGTCTGCTGATGCAGCGTCTAAGAAAAAATTACTTCTATTCCTTTTCGGCACTGAATTTAACAATATATTTCTCTTGTTAAGTGTATCCAGTCCACGGATCATCCATTACTTATGGAATATATTCTCCTTCCCAACAGGAAGTTGCAAGAGTCCACCCACAGCAAAGCTGCTATATAGCTCCTCCCCTAACTGCCATATTCAGTCATTCTCTTGCAAGCCTCAACATAGATAGGAGGTCGTGAGAGTCTGTGGTGATTTATACTTAGTTTATTCTTCAATCAAAAGTTTGTTATTTTTAAATGGCACCGGAGTGTGCTGTTTTTCTCAGGCAGTATTTGGAAGAAGAATCTGCCTGCGTTTTTCTATGATCTTAGCAGACGTAACTGAGATCCATTTGCTGTTCTCACACATTCTGAGGAGTGAGGTACTTCAGAGGGGGAATGGCGTGCAGGTTTTCCTGCAGATAAGGTATGTGCAGTAAAATATTTTTCTAGGAATGGAATTGACTAAGAAAATACTGCTGATACCGAAGTAATGTAAGTAAAGCCTTAAATGCAGCGATAGCGACTGGTATCAGGCTTATTAATAGAGATACATACTCTTATAAAAATGTGTTTTAAAACGTTTGCTGGCATGTTTAATCGTTTTTTAACGTACATTGATGATAACACTGTAATGTTGGTATAGCCTTAAATGCAGTAAAAGCGACTGGTATCAGGCTTATTAATAGAGATACATACTCTTGTAAAAATGTGTTTTAAAACGTTTGCTGGCATGTTTAATCGTTTTTAACATATGTTTGGTGATAAAACTTATTGGGGCCTAAGTTTTTTCACATGGCTGGCTTAAATTTTGCATAGAAACAGTTAACTGAAGCTTCCCACTGTTGTAAAAATTTCGTTTGTTTTACTGCCTTTTTTCACTGTTTTTCAAATTTTGACAAAATTTGTTTCTCTTAAAGGCACAGTAACGTTTTATATATTTGCTTGTTAACTTGATTTAAAGTGTTTTCCAAGCTTATTAGTGTCATTATTAGTCTGTTCTAACATGTCTGACATAGAGGAAGCTCTGTGTTCATTATGTTTTAAAGCCATGGTGGAACCCCATCTTAGAATGTGTACCAGATGTACTGATTTCATGTTAAACAATAAAGATCATTTTTTGTCTTTAAAAACATTATCACCAGAGGATTCTGTCGTGGGGGTAGTTATGCCGACTAACTCTCCCCACGTGTCAGACCTTTTGACTCCCGCTTTAGGGACTCACGCTCAAATGGCGCCAAGTACATCAAGGGCACCCATAGCGTTTATTTTACCAGGGGATTCTGTCGAGGGGAAAGTTATGCAGATTAACTCTCCCCACGTGTCAGACCCTTCGACTCCCGCTTCAGGGACTCACGCTCAAATGGCGCCAAGTACATCAAGGGCATCCATAGCGTTTATTTTACAAGACATGGCAAAGGTGGTGAATAATACTCTGGCAGCAGTATTAGTCAGACTACCTGAAATTAAAGGAAAGCAGATAGCTCTGGGGGTAGATACAGAGCATACAGACGCTTTAAGAACCATGTATGATACTACCTCACAATATGCTTAGTCTGTGGGTGATTTTTTTTTTGACTCAGGGAAGATGATTTAACCTGATTCTGATATTTCTACATTTAAAATGTATGCTTGAGAACCTCCACTTGTTGCTCAGGGAGGCTTTGGCTGCTCTGAATGAATGTGTACAATCGCAGGGCCAGAGAAATTGTGTAGACTGGATAAATAATATGCAGTGCCGGTGTGTACTGATGTTTTTCCAATACCTAAAGAGGTTTACTAAAAAAAAATTTTTTTTTTAATAAGGAATGGGATAGACCAGGTGTGCCGTTCTCTTCCCCTCCTATTTTTTAGAAGAATGTTTTCTAATAGTTACCACCACACGGGACTTCTGGCAGACAGTTCCTAAGGTGGAGAGAAGAGTTTCTACTCTAGCTAAGCGTACCACTACCTCTGGCGAGGACAGTTGGGCTTTTTAGATCCAATGGATAAAAAATGTTTATTCAACAGGGTTTTATCCTGCAGCCCCTTGCATACATTGCTTCTGTCACTGCTGCTGCGGCATTCTGGGTTGAGTCTCTTGATGAGGCTTTACAGTTAGCGACTCCATTGGATGAATATATTTGACAAGCTTATGCTAGCCATTTCCTTTGTTTTCTGATGCCTTTGTTCATTTGACTAGACTAACGGCTAAGAATTCTGTTTTTTACTATACTGGCGCACAGAGCGCTATGGCTTATATCATGGTCAGCTGTCGTGACTTTAATAAATAAGCTACTTAACTTCCCTTCAAGGGGCAGACCCTATTCGGGCCTGGTTTGAAGGAGATTATTGCTTATATCACTGGAGGAAAAGGTCATGCCCTTCCTCAGGATAGGAATCAAGGGCCAAAAAAGGTCTAATTTTCGTGCTTTTTAAAACTTCAGGGCAGGTGTGGCATCCACTTCCTCTAAGGCAAAACAAGAGGGAATTTTTGCTCAGTCCAAGGCGGTCTGGAGACAATTGGACCTGGAACAAAGATAAGCAGGCCAAGGAGCCTGCTGCTGCCTCTAAGGCAGCATGAAGGAACGGACCCCTATCCGGTAACGGATCCTATAGGGGGCAGACTTTCATTCTTCGCCCGGGCGTGGGCAAGAGATGCCCAGGATCCCTAGGCATTGGAATTTATATCCCAGAGATATCTTCTGGATTTCAAAGATTCCCCCCCCCAAAAAAGGGGAGATTTCGCCTTTCACAATTATCTGCAAACCAGATAAAGAAGGAGGCATTCTTACATTGTGTACGAGATCCATCCAGTTCCAAGAGAGGAACAGGGACAGAGTTTTTACTCAAATCTGTTTGTGGTTCACAAGGTGAGGGAACCTTCAGACCTATTTTGGATCTAAAGATCTTAAACAAATTCCTCAGAATTCCGTCATTTAAGATGGAAACTATTCGTACCATCTTAACTATGATCCAGGAGAGTCAATAGAGGACTACTATGGATTTGAAGGATGCTTATCCTCACATTGTGATGCATAAAGATCACCTTAGTTTTTCAGGTTTGCCTTTCTAGACAGGCATTACCAGTTTGTAGCTCTTTCCTTTGGGATATCTACAGCCCCAAGAATCTTTATGGAGGTTCTGGGGTCGCTTTGGCGGTCCTTAGGCCGCGGGGCATAGAAGTGGCCCCTTAGTTAGACGACATCCTGATACAGGCGTCAAACATCCAAATTGCCAAGTCTCATACGGACTTAGTACTGACATTTCTGAGATCACATGGGTGGAAAGTGAACAAGGAAAGAGTTCTCTATCCCCAATCTCAAGGGTTTCCCTCCTAGGGACTCTGATAGATTCTGTAGGAATGAAAATTTACCTGACTGAGTCCAGGATGTCAAAGTTTCTAAATTTCTGCCGTGTTTTTCATCCCATCCGCGCCCTTCGGTGGCTCAGTACATGAATGAAATCGGCTTAATAGGTAGCGGCAAGGGACATAGTACCGTTTGCACGTCTACATTTCAGACCGCTGCAACTATGCATGCTCAGTCAGAGGAACGGGGATTACACAGATTTGTCCCCCTGTTGAACCTGGACCAAGAGACCAGAGATTCTCTTCTCTGGTGACTATGTCAGGTCCATCTGTCCAAGGGTATGACCTTCCGCAGGTCAGATGGGACAATTGTTACAATGGATGCCAGCCTTTTAGGTTGGGATGCAGTCTGGAACTCCCTGAAGGCTCAGGGATAGTGGACTTAGGAGGAGACCCTCCTTCTAATAAATATTCTGGGAGTGATATTCCATGCTCTTCAGACTTGGCCTCAGTTAGCAACTCTGAGGTACATCATACTCAGTCGGACAATATACACGACTGTGGCTTACATCAGCCATCAAGGGGGAACAGAAGTTCCCTAGTGATGTTAGAAGTCTTACAATAATTCACTGGACAGAGACTCACTCTTGTCTATCAGCTATCCATATCCCAGGTGTTGAGAACTGGGAGGTGGATTTTCTAAGTCGTCAGACTTTTCTTCCGGGGGAGTGGGATTTCCTTCGGAGGTCAAGACCAAGCAGGAGAGGGCTTTGTTGTTTTTGACAGCGCCTGCGTAGCCACGCAGGACCTGGTATGCAGATCTGGTGGACATGTCATCCTTTCCATCACGGTCTCTGCTTCTGAGACAGGTCCCTCTACCTCAGGGTCCTTTCAACCATCTAAATAGAATCAATCTGAGATGGACTGCCTGGAGACTGAACGCTTGATGTTATCAAAGCATGGCTTCTCCGAGTCAGTCATTGATACCTTAATACAGACATGAAAGCCTGTCTCTAGGAAAATTGAACATAGATATGGTGTAAATATCTGATTGTTATGAATCCAAGGGTTACTCATGGAGTAAAGCCTGGATTCCCAGGATATTATCTTTTCTCCAAGATGTTTTTGAGAAAAGGGTTGTCAGCTAATTCCTTAAAAGGGACAGATTTTTACTCTGTCTATTTTTTTGCACCAGCGTCTGGCAGGTATTCTAGACGTTCAGGCATTTGGTCAGGCTTTGGTTAGATCCAAGCCTGTGTTTAAAACTGTTGCTCCACCATGGAGCTTAAACCTGGTTCTTAAGGCTCTTCAAGAAGTTCCGTTTGAACCTTTTTTGTTCCATAGATATCAATCTTTATCTTGGAAAGTTCCTTTTGGGTAGCTATTTCCTCGACTCGTAGAGTCTCCAAGTTATCTGTGTTACAATGTGATTCTCCTTATCTGGTCCTTCGTACGGATAAGGTAGTCCTGCGTACCAACCTGGGTTTTTTCCTAAGGTGGTATCTAACAAGAACATCACTCAAGAGATAGTTGTTCCATGCTTGTATCCTAATCCTTCCTCAAAGAAGGAACGTCTATTACACAATATTGGACGTGGTTTGTGCTTTAAAGTTTTACTTACAAGCTACTACAGTTTTCATCAAACGTTCACCTTGTTTGTTGTCTATTCTGGACAGAGGAGAGGTCAAAAGACTTCAGCAGCCTCTCTGTCTTTTTGGTTAAAAAGCATAATTCATTTAGCTTATGAGACTGCTGGACAGCAGCCTCCTGAAGGGATTGCAGCTCATTCTACTAGAGCTGTGGTTTTCACTTGGGCCTTTTTTAAATGTGGCTTCTGTTGAACAGATTTACAAGACGGAGTCTTGGTCTGCGCTTCATACTTTTTCAAATTTAACAAATTTGATACCTTGCTTCTTCGGAGGCTATTTTTGGGAGAAAGGTTTTTTTTACAGGCAGTGGTAACTTCCGTTTAAGTACCTGCCTTGTCCCTCCCATCATCCGTGTACTTTAGCTTTGGTATTGGTATTCCATAAGTAATGGATGATCCGTGGACTGGATACACTTAACAAGAGAAAACATAATTTTACCTGATAAATTTATTTCTCTTGTAGTGTATCCAGTCCACGGCCCGCCCTGTCACTTTTTTTCCTTTCTCTGCATGTTTTCGGTCGAATGACTGAATATGGCAGTTAGGGGAGGAGCTATATAGCAGCTTTGCTGTGGGTGGACTCTTGCAACTTCCTGTTGGGAAGGAGAATATAAGTAATGGATGATCCGTGGACTGGATACACTACAAGAGAAATAAATTTATCAGGTAAGCATAAATTATGTTTTTCAGCAGCTACTGGTGGCAAGAGTTTCTTCCACAAGATAAGAAGTTTAAAGGTAAATTTAAACTTCTGGTCAATTTTGTTCCTTTCGTCAGAACAAGGGGCAAAAATCAGTTGCATCTTTTCCAAATAAAAGCAGCTCAGGTAAGCCCTGGAGGCCTGGTGCCAATTTGAACCAGTCCAAAAATTCCACCCCTGCTTCTAAGTCAGCATGAAGGTGCGGCCCCCAGTCCCGTATCTCTGGTAGGGGGCAGGTTGTTGAATTTTCAGGATGCATGGTTTTGCTCTTGGGCTCTGAAAATTGTCTCTCAAGGGTATCTAATAGGCTTCAATTCAAAGCTTGCCAGAGAAAGATTTTTTCTTTCAAGGTGCCAAGTAACACTGAAGAAAAGCCTGAACTTTCACAATGTGTTTCAGATCTAGAATCTTTAGGGGTTTTAGCCCAGTTCCTCCTTTAGAGCAGGGGAAATGGTTTTACTCAAATCTCTATTTATAGTTCCCAAGAAAGAGGGAACGTTTTCGGCCTGTACCATATTTAAAGATTTTGAACAAATTTGTCAGGATTCCAACTTTCAAAATGGAAACCATTCGGTCTATCCTTCCTTTTTATTCCTCAAGGTTTTATTCCTCCACTGTATGTCGACCATGTATGTCTATCTGCATGTTCCTATTCATTTGGATCATGACAGGTTTCTGAGGTTTGCAGTTCTGGACACACATTATCAGTTTGTGGCCCTTCCATTTGGTCTGGCCACTGCACCAAGAATCTTTACAAAAGTTCTAGGTGCCTTAATTTCAGTAATAAGGTCTCAGGGGATTTCTGTTTTCTCCTATTTGGACGATATCTTGGTTCAAGCTCCATCTATACTTTTAGCAGAATCTCATGTCAACCAAATGTAATTTATTTAACTTTATGGTTGGAATATAAATTTCCCAAAAAATTCTTTGATTCCTGAGGGAAAGGTGACCTTTTCTGGGATTTAAAATAGATTCAGTCTCCATGAGATTTTCTCTAACAGAGACAAACATTTCAAAGTTAATGTCTGCTTGTCTGAATCTCCAGGCTCAGCCTTTCCCTTCAGTAGCTTCCAGCAAGGAAGTAATAGGTTTGATGCGGTGCCTTATGCTTGGCTTCAAATGAGGCCTCTTCAGCTTCAGCTGCATGCTAAATCAGTGGAATAGTGATCACTCCCAGTTATAACAAATTATAAGCTGATCTCTCACGTGGTGGTCTCTTCCTCCCCCTCCCCATAGCTGTCTCTTCCTCCCCCTCCCCATAGATGTCTCTTCCCCCCTCCTCCCCATAGCTGTCTCTTCCTCTCTCCCCATAGCTGTCTCACCCTCCCACCCCATAGCTATCTCTCCCTCCCTCCCCATAGCTGTCTCTCCCTCCCACCATATAGCTGTCTCTCCCTCCCCATAGCTGTCTCTTACTCTCTCCCCATAGCTGTCTCTCCCTCTCTCCCCATAGCTATCTCTCCCTCCCTTCCCATAGCTGTCTCTCCCTCCCACTACATAGCTGTCTCTCCCTCCCCTCCCCATAGCTGTCTCTTCTTCCCTCCCCATAGCTGTCTCTTCCTCCCTCCCTCCCCATAGCTGTCTCTTCCTCCCTCCCTCCCTCCTCATAGCTCTTTCTTCCTCCCTCCCCATAGCTGTCTCTTGCTCCATCCCCATAGCTGTCTCTTCCTCCCTCCCCATAGCTGTCTCTTCCTCCCTCCCCATAGCTGTCTCTTCCTCCCTCCCCATAGCTGTTTCTTCCTCCCTCCCCATAGCTGTTTCTCCCTCCCCATAGCTGTTTCTCCCTCCCCATAGCTGTCTCTTCCCCCCTCCCCATATCTGTCTCTCCCCATAGCTGTCTCTTCCTCCCTCCCCAAGCTGTCTCTTTCTTCCTCCACATAGCTGTCTCTCCCTCCCCACAGATGTCTCTTCCTCTCTTCCTATAGCTGTCTCTTCATCTCTCTCCATAGCTGTCTCTCCCTCCCCATAGCTGTCTCTTTTTTCTTCCCTCCCCATAGCTGTTTCTTTCTTCCTCCCTCTTATAGATGTCTCTTTTTTCCTCCCTCCCCATAGCTGTTTCTTTCTTCCTCCCTCCCATAGATGTCTCTTTCTCCTTACCCATAGCTCCCACTCCTCCCTCCCCCCATAGCTGTCTATCTCTACCTCCCTCCCTCTGAGCCTGCTGTTTACAATATTCCAGTGCCAAAGCCACACAGCGCAATCTAATGGCCTCAGTTAGGACCCTATCTAGGGGGATAGGACTCCTATATTGCCTACCTGTCCTGAAGCTGTGCTTATGTAGGTAGCTGCACAACGGTACATAACTTTTCTTTCTCTGTTGCAGACTCTGCGGTACAAACTTTGCAGTGGAACATCTCTCAGTAGTTCTATGGTAGCCGAGGCACATTCCTGTAAGTGCTCTTCCAGTACACTGCTCCCTCACGCGCCTTGTAATGATGCCGGGGCCGGAGTGACGTCATTTTCAGCTCACGGTATCATTACAAGGTGCGTTACAGGGAGCAGTGCACTGGAAGAGCACTTACAGGAATGTACCTCGGCATAGAACTACTGAGAGATGTGCCACTGCGCAGGTTGTGCCACACTAAGGGCAAAGGCTCCCTCGCATCGCGTCCCTCCCTCATAGCGCTCTAATTCATTACTGCATTACAGTATCGGTTTAGGTATCGGAGCATTTTGCCCAAGTACTTGTGAAAATGCTCAGTACCGATACTAGTATCGGTATCGGTGCATCTCTAATTGTCATATCTCTGCTGTTCATGTTCCAGGAGTGGACAATTGGGAAGTAGATTTTCTCAGTCCTCAGACTATCCATTCAGGTTAATGGTCAGATGTATTCAGTCAGATTGTGAATCTTTGGGGCCTACCTGGAAGCCATGAGATCTATGGCTTCCAGGTTTAACAACAAACTTCCTCAATATTTCTCCAGGTCCAGGGATCCAATGGCTCTGTAGACAGATGCTCTGAGAATGCTTTGGTCATTTCAGCTAGCTTATGTGTTTCCTCCTCTGGTTCGGTTATTCAGAGTTATAGCCAAGAATGCATAAGTGATTCTAATTGCTCCTAAATGGCCTCGAAGAGTTTGCTTTGCAGCTATGGTTCAGATGTCCAGTTATCAGCCATGGCCTCTTCCTTTAAGAAAAGATCTTCTGTCTCAAGGTCCCGTTTTTCATCCAGATCTAAAATCTCTAAGCTTGATTACTTGGAGATTGAAGGGGATAGTTCTTCGTCAGAGGGTTTTCCTGAGTCTGTTGTTAATAGAAGAATCTATTATAAGGTTTGGAAAGCCTTTATCTCTTGGTGTTCTCTTCATAATTATTATTGGCATTCTTTTAGGATTCCTAGAATTCTAGAGTTTCTTCAAGATGGTTTGCAGAAAGGTGTTTCTGCCAGTTGTTTGAAAGGTCTGTTCTTTTTCACAGGAAAATTGCTACTGTGCATAGTATAGTTTTGTTCAGGGGTTATATATATAAAACCTGTAATCAGACCTATTTCTCCTCCTTGGAATCCTAATTTGGTTCTAAAAGTTTTGCAGTTTCCCCTTTTGGAATCTATGGGTGGGCATTTAGCTTATTTCCTGAAAACCTTTATTTCTTTTGGCTATTTCATTAGAAGAGTGTCTGAATTGTCTGTACTTTCTGATCCTCCTTTAATTTTTCAAAAGGATAAGGCTGTTTTGAGAACTTCCTTTGATTTGGTTGATTCTTCTGAAAATATTAGTAGGTCAATTGTGGTTCCTTCCCTTTGTCATAATCCTAAAACTGCTTCTGAGAGACATCTTCATTAATTGGATGTTGTCCTGGCTCTGAAATATTATGAGGTTGCTAAATATTCCAGACAGACTCCTGATTTGTTCATTTTCCAGGTAAGCACAGAGGGCAGAATGTGTATTCTGTTGCTCTAGTCTCTTGGATTAAGCAATTAATTCATATGGCTTATGTAGAAGCTGATCAAACTCCTTCTAAACATATAACAGCTCATTCTACTCACTCTGTAGGCACTTCCTGGGCTTTCAAGAATGAGTCCTCTGTGGAACAAATTTGCAGGGCAGCTACTTGGTCATCCTTGCACACTTTTAATAAATTCAACCATTTCAATGTTTTTGGTTCATCTGAAGCTGCTTTTGGTAGGAAAGTTATTCAGGTAGTTGTTTATGTCTAGGACTCAGTTTTCTGTTTTAAATTGCATTTATAAAAAGATATAAAAAAAATATTTGTTTCTGTTTTTGGGTGTTGGTAAAGGATGTTTATCCCTCCCTTTTTTCTTCCATTACTCGTGGCCTCTGCCACAGCTTGGGTATTAGTTCCCAGGAGTAATGGATTGTGGACTCATCACCTATATGAAAGAAAACATAATTTATAACTTACCTGATAAATTCCTTTCTTTCATGATGATGAGCCCACGAGACCCCACCCTGATTTTTATTTTATTGTTGGCACATCCTTTTTCCCCATTTACTTATTTATTTTACTCTGTTTCACTCCTCTGTCAACTTGGCTATACGTCAGACTGATTACCATAGAGGTGGGAGGGTTTATATAGAGCTTTGAGGTTTGGGAATCTTTGCTTCCTCCTAGTGGCAGAAAAGGTAATTTCCATCAGTAATGGACTCTTATCACCATGAAAGAAAGGAATTTATCACATAAGATATAAATTATGTTTATTTCCTATGGCATGGAGAGTCCACAATGTCATTCCAATTACTAGTGGGATATTCAACTCCTGGCCAGCAGGAGAAAGCAAAGAGCACCCCAGCAGAGCTGTAAGTGTCACTTCCCTTACCCATAACCCCCAGTCATTCTTTGCCTCTGTGACGGGAGGATGGCAAAGATCAGTGTCTGAGAAGATTAATCCTTGAATGGGTACTTTTCCCTGCAAGCAAGGATTGGGGTTTTTTTTTAAGGTTGTTTAATGTCCTTCCTTTCATTTTATTAAATTTTATGTGCGGGAGCAGTGTGTAAGAAGAAGACTCCTTATTTAGACTGAGTAAATTAGAGTTGCTCGACTTTTTACTGTGGCGCAGTTACTTTTCTTCTTGCCAGTCACATGATTCTCTATTCTACCGACTGCTACGCGGAGCGGAACTTTTTCCGTCTGTGTAAATTTTCTCAGACGGCTTTGTACTTGCCGATCGGATCTTCTGGGAGGCTGGAAATTCTTACAACGACTGGAGAGACCTCATTCTATGCTACTAGTGGCAGCTCCTGGTCCGGTTACGGTAGGGCACCTCGGTTAGACTGAGGATTATTGTTGCCTTTATTTTTATATGAAGTGAGTGTTTTAGTGACAACTCTGAGTTGATTCAATATTTTTTCCTCACAGTGCCAGTTTAAATCTTTTTTGCATTAACTATTAGTGGGATCTGTTGAGTTATGGACACAGAACAGGATAACTCTTTTTCTATGGACAAATGTTTAATATGTCTGGAGGCTCAAATTGTCCTGCCCCTGCAATTCTGTTCCTCATGTCTATCTAAAACTTTAAAATTTAAGGACAAATTACTCCCTTCTGAGCCACATGTCTCCTGTGCAAGAGATGCCTCGGCTTTCTCCTCAAACGTCCCATGCCTAATCTGTTTCAAATACAGTGCCTTGCAGTTCCTCTAATCCTCCTGGGGGTGTTTTTTTGTAGGGGATTTTGCTGCACAGATGACGTCTGCAGTGTCTGCAGCTTTGTCTGCTTTCCCTACTTTGGGTAAGCGTAAGAGGAAATCCAATAATTTTTCAGCTAGTAAGGTTTCTGAACAAACTAAATCTACGCTGGTCAACCTTCCCCAGGTGTCAGATGAAGAAGATACCTCAGTAGCCTCTGAGAGTGAGATCTCAGACTCTGACATTATGGGGGGAAATTCTGTAGAATCTGAAGATGTAAATTTTAGATTTAAACTTGAGCACCTCCGTTTGCTTCTAAAGGAGATTCTAGCTACTTTGGACCGCTCCGTCTCTTCTGTCGCCATCAACCCTAAATAATATAGGAAACGCAATAGATATTATGATGTTCCTTTTTCCGTGGAAGTATTTCTAGTTCCAGACCGTATGTCGGAGATTATAGCTCAGGAGGGGCTTCCTATCCTGTTGCTGACTCCATAAATGATTTGTGGCGCTCTGCAGCTACTCTAGCCAAAATAACTACTATTCCTATTGAGGATAGTTGTTCATTCAAAGATCCAATGGATAAGAAGCTTGAAGCTTACTTAAGAAAAGATGTACATTCATCAAGGTCTACAGTGGCAACCTGCGGCAGGTATTGCTACTGTGGCAAGTGCAGCATCTTATTGCTGCGATGCCCTGTCTGAGCTGATTTTAGAAGAGACTTCTATAGAGGAGATCCAAGATAGGATTAAGGCTCTTAAACTGGCCAATTGTTTTATTTCTGATGCTTACATGCAAGTGAGTAGACTGGAAGTCAAAATGTCTAGCTTAACTGTTCTAGCTTGCAGGGCTTTGTGGCTAAAATCTTGGTCGGCTGATGTAACTTCCAAGTCCAAACTACTATCTTTACCTAATTAGGGTAAGACTCTCTTTGGTCCTGGTCTGGTGGAGATAATTTCTGAGATTACTGGTGAAAAGAGGTCTTTCTTTCATGTAATTAGCAAGAGTCCATGAGCTAGTGACGTATGGGATATACATTCCTACCAGGAGGGGCAAAGTTTCCCAAACCTCAAAATGCCTATAAATACACCTCTCACCACACCCACAAATCAGTTTTACAAACTTTGCCTCCTATGGAGGTGGTGAAGTAAGTTTGTGCTAGATTCTACGTTGATATGCGTTCCGCAGCAGGTTGGAGCCCGGTTTTCCTCTCAGCGTGCAGTGAATGTCAGAGGGATGTGAGGAGAGTATTGCCTATTTGAATTCAATGATCTCCTTCTACGTGGTCTATTTCATAGGTTCTCTGTTATCGATCGTAGAGATTCATCTCTTACCTCCCTTTTCAGATTGACGATATACTCTTATTTATATACCATTACCTCTGCTGATTTTCGTTTCAGTACTGGTTTGGCTTTCTACAACATGTAGATGAGTGTCCTGGGGTAAGTAAGTCTTATTTTCTGTGACACTCTAAGCTATGGTTGGGCACTTTTTTATAAAGTTCTAAATATATGTATTCAAACATTTATTTGCCTTGACTCAGGATGTTCAACATTCCTTATTTCAGACAGTCAGTTTCATATTTGGGATAATGCATATGAATAAATCAATTTTTTTCTTACCTTTAAATTTGACTTTTTCCCTGTCGCCGGAAGTTGCGTCATTTTTGATGTTCTTTTGCGCCAAAAGTGTCGGCGTTCCGGATGTGGCGTCATTTTTGGCGCCAAAAGCATTTAGGCGCCAAATAATGTGGGCGTCATTTTTGGCGCTAAAATAATATGGGCGTCACTATTGTCTCCACATTATTTAAGTCTCAATATTTATTGCTTCTGGTTGCTAGAAGCTTGTTCACTGGCATTTTTTCCCATTCCTGAAACTGTCATTTAAGGAATTTGATCAATTTTGCTTTATATGCTGTTTTTTCTGTTACATATTGCAAGATGTCCCACGTTGAAACTGAGTCAGAAGATACTTCTGGAAAATCGCTGCTTGGTGCTGGAGCTACCAAAGCTAAGTGTATCTGCTGTAAACTTATGGTATCTGTTCCTCCAGCTGTTGTTTGTACTGTTTGTCATGACAAACTTGTTAATGCAGATAATATTTCCTTTAGTACTGTTACATTACCTGTTGCTGTTCCGTCAACATCTAATACTCAGAGTGTTCCTGATAACATAAGAGATTTTGTTTCTAAATCCATTAAGAAGGCTATGTCTATATTCCTCCTTATAGTAAACGTAAAAAGTCTTTTAAAACTTCTCATTTTTCAGATGAATTTTTAAATGAACATCATCATTCTGATTCTGATAATGGTTCTTCTGGTTCAGAGGATTCTGTCTCAGAGGTTGATGCTGATAAATCTTCATATTTATTTAAAATGGAATTTATTCGTTCTTTACTTAAAGAAGTCCTAATTGCATTAGAAATTGAGGATTCTGGTCCTCTTGATACTAAATCTAAACGTTTAGATAAGGTTTTTAAATCTCCTGTAGTTATTCCAGAAGTTTTTCCTGTCCCTGGTGCTATTTCTGAAGTAATTTCCAGGGAATGGAATAATTTGGGTAATTCATTTACTCCTTCTAAACGTTTTAAGCAATTATATCCTGTGCCATCTGACAGATTAGAGTTTTGGGACAAAATCCCTAAGGTTGATGGTGCTGTCTCTACTCTTGCTAAGCGTACTATTATTCCTACGGCAGATGGTACTTCCTTTAAGGATCCTTTAGATAGGAAAATTGAATCCTTTCTAAGAAAAGCTTACTTGTGTTCAGGTAATCTTCTTAGACCTGCTATATCTTTAGCGGATGTTGCTGCAGCTTCAACTTTTTGGTTAGAAGCTTTAGCGCAACAAGTAACAGATCATAATTCTCATAGCATTATTATTCTTCTTCAACATGCTAATAATTTTATTTGTGATGCCATCTTTGATATCATTAGAGTTGATGTCAGGTATATGTCTCTAGCTATTTTAGCTAGAAGAGCTTTATGGCTTAAAACTTGGAATGCTGATATGTCTTCTAAGTCTACTCTGCTTTCCCTTTCTTTCCAGGGTAATAATCGTTTTCGTTCCTTTCGTCACAACAAGGAACAAAAACCTTATCCTTCATCCTCAGGAGCGGTATCAGTTTGGAAACCATCTCCAGTCTGGAATAAATCCAAGCCTTTTAGAAAAAAATCAAAGCCAGCTCCTAAGTCCACATGAAGGTGTGGCCCTCATTCCAGCTCAGCTGGTAGGGGGCAGATTACGTTTTTTCAAAGAAATTTGGATCAATTCCGTTCACAATCTTTGGATTCAGAACATTGTTTCAGAAGGGTACAGAATTGGCTTCAAGATAAGGCCTCCTGCAAAGAGATTTTTTCTTTCCCGTGTCCCAGTAAACCCAGCGAAGGCTCAAGCATTTCTGAAATGTGTTTCAGATCTAGAGTTGGCTGGAGTAATTATGCCAGTTCCAGTTCTGGAACAGGGACTGGGGTTTTATTCAAATCTCTTCATTGTACCAAAGAAGGAGAATTCCTTCAGACCAGTTCTGGATCTAGAAATATTGAATCGTTATGTAAGGATACCAACATTCAAAATGGTAACTGTAAGGACTATCCTGCCTTTTGTTCAGCAAGGGCATTATATGTCTACAATAGATTTACAGGATGCATATCTGCATATTCCGATTCATCCAGATCACTATCAGTTTCTGAGATTCTCTTTCCTAGACAAGCATTACCAGTTTGTGGCTCTGCCGTTTGGCCTAGCTACAGCTCCAAGAATTTTTACAAAGGTTCTCGGTGCCCTTCTGTCTGTAATCAGAGAACAGGGTATTGTGGTATTTCCTTATTTGGACGATATCTTGGTACTTGCTCAGTCTTCACATTTAGCAGAATCTCATACGAATCGACTTGTGTTGTTTCTTCAACATCATGGTTGGAGGATCAATTTACCAAAAAGTTCATTGATTCCTCAGACACAGGTAACCTTTTTAGGTTTCCAGATAGATTCAGTGTCCATGACTCTATCTTTGACAGACAAGAGACGTCTAAAATTGATATCAGCTTGTCGAAACCTTCAGTCACAATCATTCCCTTCGGTAGCCTTATGCATGGAAATTCTAGGTCTTATGACTGCTGCATCGGACGCGATCCCCTTTGCTCGTTTTCACATGCGGCCTCTTCAGCTCTGTATGCTGAACCAGTGGTGCAGGGATTACACAAAGATATCTCAATTAATATCTTTAAAACCGATTGTACGACACTCTCTGACGTGGTGGACAGATCACCATTGTTTAGTTCAGGGGGCTTCTTTTGTTCTTCCGACCTGGACTGTAATTTCAACAGATGCAAGTCTTACAGGTTGGGGAGCTGTGTGGGGGTCTCTGACAGCACAAGGGGTTTGGGAATCTCAGGAGGTGAGATTACCGATCAATATTTTGGAACTCCGGGCAATTTTCAGAGCTCTTCAGTCTTGGCCTCTTCTAAAGAGAGAATCGTTCGTTTGTTTTCAGACAGACAATGTCACAACTGTGGCATACATCAATCATCAAGGAGGGACTCACAGTCCTCTGGCTATGAAAGAAGTATCTCGAATTCTGGTATGGGCGGAATCCAGCTCCTGTCTAGTTTCTGCAGTTCATATCCCAGGTTTAGACAATTGGGAAGCGGATTATCTCAGTTGCCAAACGTTACATCCGGGCGAATGGTCTCTTCACCCAGAGGTATTTCTTCAGATTGTTCAAATGTGGGGACTTCCAGAAATAGATTTGATGGCCTCTCATCTAAACAAGAAACTTCCCAGGTATCTGTCCAGATCCAGGGATCCTCAAGCGGTAGCAGTGGATGCATTGTCACTTCCTTGGAAGTATCATCCTGCCTATATCTTTCCGCCTCTAGTTCTTCTTCCAAGAGTAATCTCCAAGATTCTGAAGGAATGCTCGTTTGTTCTGCTGGTAGCTCCAGCATGGCCTCACAGGTTTTGGTATGCGGATCTTGTCCGGATGGCCTCTTACCAACCGTGGACTCTTCCGTTAAGGCCAGACCTTCTGTCGCAAGGTCCTTTTTTCCATCAGGATCTCAAATCCTTAAATTTAAAGGTATGGAGATTGAACGCTTGATTCTTAGTCAAAGAGGTTTCTCTGACTCTGTGATTAATACTATGTTACAGGCTCGTAAATCTGTATCTAGGGAGATATATTATAGAGTCTGGCAGACTTATATTTCTTGGTGTCTTTCTCATCATTTTTCCTGGCATTCTTTTAGAATTCCAAGAATTTTACAGTTTCTTCAGGATGGTTTGGATAAAGGTTTGTCTGCAAGTTCATTGAAAGGACAAATCTCTGCTCTTTCTGTTCTTTTTCACAGAAAGATTGCTAATCTTCCTGATATTCATTGTTTTGTACAAGCTTTGGTTCGTATAACACCTGTCATTAAGTCAATTTCTCCTCCTTGGAGTTTGAATTTGGTTCTGAGGGCTCTTCAAGCTCCTCCGTTTGAACCTATGCATTCATTGGACATTAAATTACTTTCTTGGAAAGTTTTGTTCCTTTTGGCCATCTCTTCTGCCAGAAGAGTTTCTGAATTATCTGATCTTTCTTGTGAGTCTCCTTTTCTGATTTTTCACCAGGATAAGGCGGTGTTGCGAACTTCTTTTAAATTTTTACCTAAGGTTGTGAATTCCAACAACATTAGTAGAGAAATTGTGGTTCCTTCATTATGTCCTAATCCTAAGAATTCTAAGGAGAAATCATTGCATTCTTTGGATGTAGTTAGAGCTTTGAAATATTATGTTGAAGCTACTAAGAATTTCCGAAAGACTTCTAGTCTATTTGTTATCTTTTCCAGTTCTAGGAAAGGTCAGAAGGCCTCTGCCATTTCTTTGGCATCTTGGTTGAAATCTTTAATTCATCATGCTTATGTCGAGTCGGGTAAAACTCCGCCTCAAAGGATTACAGCTCATTCTACTAGGTCAGTTTCTACTTCCTGGGCGTTTAGGAATGAAGCTTCGGTTGATCAGATTTGCAAAGCAGCAACTTGGTCTTCTTTGCATACTTTTACTAAATTCTACCATTTTGATGTGTTTTCTTCTTCTGAAGCTGTCTTTGGTAGAAAAGTACTTCAGGCAGCTGTTTCAGTTTGAATCTTCTGCTTATATTTTCAGTTTTTTTCTTTATAAGATTTAAACTTTAGTTTTGGGTGTGGATTTTTTTCAGCGGAATTGGCTGTCTTTATTTTATCCCTCCCTCTCTAGTGACTCTTGCGTGGAAGATCCACATCTTGGGTAGTCATTATCCCATACGTCACTAGCTCATGGACTCTTGCTAATTACATGAAAGAAAACATAATTTATGTAAGAACTTACCTGATAAATTCATTTCTTTCATATTAGCAAGAGTCCATGAGGCCCACCCTTTTTTTGTGGTGGTTATGATTTTTTTGTATAAAGCACAATTATTCCAATTCCTTATATTTATGCTTCGCACTTTTTTCTTATCACCCCACTTCTTGGCTATTCGTTAAACTGATTTGTGGGTGTGGTGAGGGGTGTATTTATAGGCATTTTGAGGTTTGGGAAACTTTGCCCCTCCTGGTAGGAATGTATATCCCATACGTCACTAGCTCATGGACTCTTGCTAATATGAAAGAAATGAATTTATCAGGTAAGTTCTTACATAAATTATGTTTTTCTACCTCTGGTCAAGAAGAATAGGCCTAAGGGTCGCCAAAATTCTAATTTCCGGTCCTTTCGTGGCTTCAAAGAACAGAAGTCTCCCTCTTCTTCTTCCAAGCCGGAACAGTCCAAGACCTCTTGGAGGTCCAGCCAGCCTTGAAATACAGGAAAGCAAACTAAAGAGCCTTCATCTGATGCTAAATCAGCATGAAGGGTCTGCCCCCGGTCTTGGATCAAGTGGGGGGGCAGGCTTTCTTTTTTTCAACAAGCTTGGATACACAATGTCCTAGATCCTTCGGCTGTGGACATAGTATCCCAGGGTTACAGAATAGAATTCAAGACTTGTCCTTCCAGGGGCAGATTCATCTTCTCAAAGGTTATCTGCAGACCAGGTAAAAAAAGAGGCCTTCTTAAAATGCATAGAGGACCTGTCTTCCCTGGGAGTGATTGTCCCAGTTCCTGTAAGGGAACGAGGTCTAGGATTCTATTCAAATCGTGTAGTTCCCAAAAAGGAAGGAACCTTTCACACCATTTTAGACTTAAAATGTCTCAACGAATTCCTCAGAGTTCCGTCCTTCAAAATGGAGACCATTCATTCCATTTTTCCCTTGGTCCAAGGGGGTCAGTTCATAATGACCATAGACCTGAAGGACGCATATCTGCATGTTCCAATTCACAGGGCTCATAATCAGTTTCTGAGGTTTGCTTTTCTGGACAAGCATTTCCAGTTTGTTGCAGTTCTGTTTGGCCTTGCCACAGCTCCCATAATATTCACAAAGGTTCTGTGGGCTCTTTTGGCAGTGGTCAGATCTCAGGGATTGCAGTAGTGCCTTACCTGGATGACATCTTGGTTCAGGCATCATCTTTTCAACTAGCAGAGTTCCCTTGTTTCAGCTACAAGGGTGTGTTTCTTAGGGACTATCATAGATTCCCTGTCCATGAAGATTTTCCTGACAGAGGTCAGAAAATCTAAAATTCTTGCTTCATGCCTTTCTCTCCAGTCTACTTTTCATCCATCAGTGGCTCAATGCATGGAGGTAATTGGTCTGATGGTTGCTTCCATGGACATCATTCCTTTTGCTCGGTGCCATCTGAGACCTCTCCAACTATGCATGCTCAGTCAATGGAATGGAGACCATTCAGATCTATCTTAGAGGATAGATCTAGATCCCCTAACAAGAGACTCTCTCTCATGGTGGATTGTGCAGGACCATCTGTCTCGAGGTACATGTTTCCTGAGACCTTCCTGGGTGATTGTAACCACGGATGCCAGCCTGTTAAGCTGGAGAGCAGTTTGGGGTTCTTTAAAGGCACAAGGTTTGTGGACTCGGGAGGAGTCTTCTCTTCCCATAAACATCTTAGAGTTGAGAGCAATCTTCAATATCTTCGCAACCTGAGCAGGCAGTCCATTCATCCCGGGGAGTGGGCTCTCCATCCGGATGTGTTTTCAATGGTAACCCTCAGGTATGGGGTTCCGGAGTTGAATCTGAAGACATCTCGACAAAATGTCAAGCTTCCAAGGTACGGTTCAAGGTCAAGACATCCTCAGGCCATTCTGATAGACGCTCTGGTGGTTCCTTGTATCTTCTCTCTGGCGTACCCGTTTCCTCATTTTGCTCTCCTTCCTCGAGTTATTGCTCGTATCAAACAGGAGAGAGCATCTGTTATTCTTATAGCTCTTGTGTGGTCTCACAGGATCTGGTTTGCGGATCTGGCAAAAATGTAATCTCTTCCACCTTGGAAGTTACCTCTGAGGAAGGACCTTCTACTTCTGGGTCCCTTCCTCCATCCAAATCTAGATTCTCTTAAACTGACTGCTTGGAGATTGAACGCCTAGTCTTGGCCAGTAGCGTCACTAGGGTTGGTGCCACCTGGTGTGGTAACTCATGGTCTCAGCCCCCTCAGGAATAAAATATAAATATATATATATATATATATATATATATATATGTGTGTGTGTATATATATATATATATATATATATATATATATTAGTATAGAGAGAGAAAAAAAATTCAGTAAACATTTACAGGTCTTAGGACATCCATTGTAATCAAACTTTTAATAATGTGATGTCTGCAAAGAGAACCCACCCCTAAGTGTGTAGCCAACCAAAATGTGGAGTGTGCATAGAATAGTGAGTGTGCAAAAGAAGTACTTGTGCCATGTGCAAAATATGTTAAATCAATCAACAAATCCTAAAATGTAATAAAATTGTAATTAAATTTAAAGTGTAAATACATATAGTAAGTACCATATACCCAATCCAGCACATCTAAAATCCTTCCAACACTATGTGATTAATAAATCCACACTAATGTTCCAGCGATCACAGTAGTGGCAATTTCTAACCTACTCATATTAGTAATTGCGTGACTCGTTGCTACTAACTACAGGGGCGTGTAGTGAGGAATCTTCGTTATTGGTTAGAAGATATTAAGCACTAAACCCCTTTAGGCGTCTGCAACTGTGATCAAGACGCTTCATAGTGAGGTACAAATAGAAAGCTATAAACAGAGGACAGCAAATTGTGAGGAACATATAGAGAGCTTTATATAGAGGGCAGTATATAGTAAGGCATGCATATAAAGCTATTTACAGAGGGCAGCTTATAGTGAGGCACCTGTAGAGAACTATATAAAGGAGGCACATAAGAAATCTTTATTCAGAGGGCAGTATAATATAGTAAGGCACATATATAGAGCTATTTTAAAGAGGGCAGCTTATAGTGAGACACCTGTAGAAAACTATATACAGAAGGCAGCATATAGTGAGGCACATATAGAGAGCTTTGCACAGAGGGAAGCATACAGAGAAACACATATAGACAACTATATACAGAGGGCACAATAAAGTGAGGTAGAAATAAAAATCTATATACATTGGGTAGCATATAGTAAGGCACATATAGAGCTATTTACATAAGACACCATATAGTGAGGTACAAATAGCTATATACAGAGGGCACCATATAAAGAGGTATAAATAGCTTTATACAGAGGGCACCACATAGTAAGGTACAAATAGACAGCTATATACAGAGAGCAGCCTAAAGTGAGGGACACATAGACAGCTATATACAGAGGGCAGCCTAAAGTGAGGGACACATAAACAGCTATATATAAGTGAGGGGCACATAGACAGCTTTATACAGAGGGCACCACATAGTGAGGTACAAATAGCTATATACAGAGGGCACCATATAGTGAGTTACAAATAGACAGCTATATACAAAGGGCAGCCTAAAGTGAGGGACACATAAACAGCTATATATAAGTGAGGGACACATAGACAGCTATATACAGAGGGCACCATATAGTGGGTTACAAATAGACAGCTATATACAGAGGGCACCATATAGTAAGTTACAAATAGACAGCTATATACAGAGGGCAGCCTAAAGTGAGGGACACAGACCGCTATATACAGAGGGCACCATATAGTGAGGTACAAATATACAATTATCTATATACAGAGGGCACTATATAGTGAGGTACAATTAGACAGCTATTTTTATACAGAGAGCAGCCTAACGTGAGGGACACATAGATAGAGAGCAATATACAGGAGGCAGCATATAGCGAAGCACACTATGTGTACTGTTTACAGTGAGTACTATATACCCAGTGCCTGACGTGACTCCGGTGAGCCGCCACATGTTCCTTCCCCCTGGATATATCATTCCACATAGCCACTAGCAGCCCTGAACCAAGCATCCCTTCATAATCCCAGACAGGCCGGCGCGGGAGCTGTAAGTCTTGCACAGACTCCGGAGCGGCTCTCTGCTCCAACATACAAGACAAGCTCCTTCCTCCTGCACCACCCGTTATCCTCGCTCACCTTAGCATCCAGTGTGGCCATGGCTGCAACCCTGCGACTAGCCCTGCCCTCCATCTGTGATGTTTTAACCACACCCACCCAGTCATAACCTATATTCATCCTCTTTAGGAGTCGAGGGAATCTAAGGATCTGGCGCATGCGTACCAGCATACTAGGTGCAAGCATTCTTCAGCAATTTAAAAAACAAACAAAACAATAGTTACTTTGGACCAGCGAGGGGCCGGCCATGGTGTCACCCGGGTGTGGCCCGCACCCCCTAGTGACGCCCCTGGTCTTGGCTAGGCGTGGCTTCTCTGACACGGTCATTGATACCATGCTTCAAGCTCGTAAACCTGTTAATCGTAAGATTTACCATAAGGCATGGCGCAGGCCCATCATGACCCTAATATCTCTCTCTCGTTCAGCCTGATTTTAAATATATTCTTGCCCCAGAACTCCAAGAAAATACAAAGATTTTACACTCAGCTGTTCAATCTGCCCTCTACAAACTTAACAGGCTGATTTGAAATATATTCCTGCCCCAGAACTCCAAGAAAAAACAAACGGCTAGATTACGAGTTGTGCGTTAGCCTTAAAAAGCAGCGTTGAGATGTCCCAATGCTGCTTTTTAATGCCTGCTGGTATTAGGAGTCTTGCAGGTACAGGTGTACCGCTCACTTTTTTGGCCAGACTTGAAAATACCGCAAATCCACTTACGTCAATTGCGTATCCTATTTTTTCAATGGGACTTGCATAGCGCCGGTATTACGAGTCTTCCAAAAAGTGAGCGGTACACCCTCTCCTGTCAAGCCTGGTACCGCATTTAAAAGTCAGTAGTTAAGAGTATTATGGTCTAACGCCGTAGTATAAAACTCTTAACTAAAGTGCTAAAAAGTACACTAATACCCATAAAGTACCTATCAACCCCTAAACCGACCCCCCAAACACTATAATAAATATTTTAACCCCTAATCTGCCGAACCGGACATTGCCGCCACTATAATAAATATATTAACCCCTAAACCGCCGCACTCCCTCCTCGCAAACATTAGTTACATTTTATTCACCCCTAATCTGCCGTCCCTAACATCGCTGCCACCTACCTACATTTATTAACCCCTAATCTGCCGCCCCCAATGTCGCCGCAACTATATTAAAGTTATTAACCCCTAAACCTAAACCTAAATCTAACCCTAACCCTCCTAACTTAAATATAATTTAAATAAATCTAAATAAAATTACAATTAACTAAATTATTCCCATTTATATATTTTATATTTTTATTGAGGTTTTTTAGTCAAGATAAACAATTAGTAATTGCCAATACACAACTTAAGAAACAAAGATTATTACAGAGTAAACTGCTAACATATGTCAAATGAATAAACAGAATAATGGAATGACAGATTACTTTCTCATGGTATACAATGAGTGCCACATTAACTGAACACCTACTGCATGATGAAAGCGACCACTTTCGGGCCACATAAAGGTAACATATACAGACTATAGAGTAGGTAAACATGAATTGTAGAGGGCCACTCATGGGCCCTTATTGAAAAACCTCTTTTTTAACTTTTTAACTTGTGAGAATTCATACAGTATGCTGAAGATTTCTATCCCAGATAAAACATAGAAAGACCCTCTCGGATCTAGCAAAAGAGAAAACATTAAAGGGGCAGGGGTTGTTGTAAAGTATGAGTACATAATTATTAAGGTGTATAAACCAGAGAAACAACGTAATTAACCCTCCGTCTCTAGGAAGTATATTATGCTGTGGGGAGGGGGGTGGGGGGTTGGTTGGTTGGTTGATTGATTGATTGAGCCCTGGATATAGAACTCAAGCTAAACAGGCTGTACTGAGACCAGAGATCATATCCATATAAAAACCATTTTCGTGAGCGCACAGAATGCTAGTGGGTACACAAAAATTAACTAGTTCTAGCTGGGTTGACATTATATCTGCTATGATAAAGTCTGACAGTCTAATAGTATTGGCGCATATTGTGATAAGGGGGGGGGGTATAACTAATGGCAGCAGTGCATGTCCAGCCTGCATCAAAACACAGTGAGATCCATGAAGAATGGAGGAGGGTGGTAATGTGAGTATGGTAAGCAAATAAGTATAGCAAAAAGGTTCAATTAAGTGGTACCAGTGCATCCGGTAGTTATTGTGAGTAAGTAAACCTTCCAAACTAGCTACTATAGAGCAGCTCAACCTATGCCTCTCAGAAACATCTGCAATACTAAACTAAAGAGCATTACACGGTATGCTGGTGACAAGCTGTAACTTCTATAAGTGGATATGTTGCACAGGCTATATGTGTTTGTTAAATTGTCCATTTCAGTCAATCTAGTCATACGGTATATCAATAAAATAAATGGAACTGATAAATAGTAATAGGGATATGGCCCAGCATATGAGAAAATGTAGGACCTATATAGACAATTGCTGCCAGCTAGAATGGTCTATAACTTGTGTGTGCATATCAAGAAAAAAATAGGAGATATCAATTATATTGGAAGTTCGTAGCTAGGATTTGCAGGGGCAAACTGGGTTTGGGTTAAGGAGAGTATGTGCAGGTGGGGGCTTGTTAAGTGCCAGCTAATCAATTATGGAGTGGGTTGGTAAGGGAGCGTATAAGCTAGCCGCACCTACAAAACAGCTATACGTAAGATAACAACAACCTGCCTAAACTCCTAGCGTAAAGTAAGGACATTGCTGGTGCCTGTTTGTTTTCATTGCGGTATTAAGCTAAAACTAAAATTCCTCCGGAGAGCCATACGTGTATGTAACATGGGTGCCATGCCGCCTCGGCCGCTGGCAGCAGCGCACCCTAACCAGGAGCTATATCAAGGCTCCGGGAAGAAGCATAATGCACAGGAACCTTCTTTAAGACTGAAAAATAGCTAGGAAGGTGGCAGTTGGACCCCACTTGAGTAAGCCTAGTAGCATATATAAAGTACTGCATTTTAAATCTATTAATAGCATGGTGAGAGCAAATATACTACAAACAATTTCAACACAAAACTGAAAAAGGCTAAAGCTCAGACTTTGTGAGAAAGTAACTTTTTGTCATTGCTCCCTGAATAAGTAATAGTCAATGTCAATGTAATAGCAAACAATAAGAACACAAAACTGTTATACCGTAAGCAAAGTTGTATGGAGTGAAGTGTCCCCCTTACTATATATTTTGTGGACGGTAGGGCAATTCTAGTAGACCACCTCTTGCCCCTTTGCATAAATCAAGCCCCAACCTCCACTCAGTTTCAGAAAACAAAGATAAACTTCAAAATATTTGCTGGCATGAACCAAAATGAGCATTAACCTTGAGTGAGGTAAACAGTAATATAGGAATAGCATCTCCAGATATAACACAGGGGAAAGCTTTCATTTATGCATGGGAGAATATTGCTATATAGATCGAGAAGTCACTGTGAAAATATAAGTAGCTTAACAGTATATGTAAGTCTCTTAGCCTACTCCGACTTTAGATGCGTGCACTGGAGACCGCAGATTTCTAATGTAGGTAAGCATTCCCCCAAATTGCAAAGGACCATGCTTGGGCCATGGCGTTCCATTAGAGTTAGCAGTTACTGATGATTTGTAGGATGGTACATATGCTGCCAGTGCAGGGGTCTCCATCTGGTAAGATTTGGGTGGAAAAACATGCTGAATGCCTGCAAACTTGCCAAATGAGAAAGCGCCCACAACCCTCACCTTCTCCCGACCGGAGCTCAGGGATTTAGATGGTGGACTGCCTGCTTTATTTACATAGTCGCTCTGAGGTGCATATACAGCTGTAACGCCGACACTCACATGTTGCTGGGAATGTAGGGTTGCCATGACCTGCCTTGGTTTCTGCAGCAGGGCTGATATAAGTGCGGCGAGATCCATCTCCAGGTTCTGAAAGTGCTCGTCAATGAGACGACACATAGTCTACTCCCAGGCCTCCATATTAGTGATGCGCCACAGACACAGTGCTTACCGCGAACCTTAGGAGTATGAATGGCAAGTTAGGTGCGGGTACTCAGGATCTGGTAGGTTGTAGTCCCCTGATTTCTTAATTCACATTAAACTTTGAAGGGAGTAAGCCCGGTAGCCAAAACAGCGATGTGCGCCATGGGGATAGATTGAAGGGCTCAAACTTGCTATATAGTCTCTGCGCAGAGCACCCGTCTGGCCTATGTTCCTATGTGGGTGGCAAATCAGGAAAGACACAAGTTTAAATCATGACCATATTTTCCATGTTGTGGCCCAGAAGCCCGGAGCTCTGCTCAAACATGACCAGCTCCATCGGCAGTTGGCTCTGCCCCCCTAAATTATTCCTATTTAAAACTAAATACTTACCTATAAAATAAACCCTAAGCTAGCTACAATATAACTAATAGTTACATTGTATCTATCTTAGGGTTTATTTTTATTTTACAGGCAAGTTTGTATTTATTTTAACTAGGTAGAATAGTTATTAAATAGTTATTAACTATTTAATAGCTACCTAGTTAAAATAAAGACAAATTTACCTGTAAAATAAAACCTAACCTAAGTTACAATAACACCTAACACTACACAACAACTAAAATAATTCCCTAAATTAACTACAATTAAATGCAATTAAATAAAATTAAATAAAGTACGGAAAAAAACACTAAATTACAGAAAATAATAAAATAATTACACGTTTTTTAAACTAATTACACCTAATCTAATCCCCCTAATAAAATAAAAAAGCCCACCAAAATAATAAAAAGCCTTACCCTATACTAAATTACAAATAGCCCTTAAAAGGGCCTTTTGTGGGGCATTGCCCCAAAGTAATCAGCTCTTTTACCTGTAAACAAAAGTATAATACCCCCCACATTAAAACCCACCACCCACACACCCAACCCTACTCTAAAGCCCACCCAATCCCCCCTTAATAAAACCTAACACTAACCCCTTGAAGATCACCCTACCTTGAGAAGTCTTCACCCAAATGGGCCGAAGTCCTCAACGAATTTATTTAATTGTATTTAATTGTAGTTAATTTAGGGAATTATGGTGAGCATAAACTGCTTGTTAGCACCGCACCCCTGTTACCGCAAAACTCGTAATCTATGTGATAGATTTTACACTCAGCTGTTCAGTCTGCCCTCTGCAAACTTAACAGCCTGATTTGAAATATATTCCTGTCCCAGAACTCCAAGAAAATACAAAGATTTTACACTCAGCTGTTCAATCTGCCCTCTGCAAACTTAAAGGGACACTGAACCTAATTTTTTTCTTTTGTAATTCAGAAAAGAGCATGCAATTTTAAGCAACTTTCAAATTTACTCCTATTATCAATTTTTCTTCGTTCTATTGATATCATTATTTGAAAAAGAAGACATCAAAGCTTTTTTTGGTTTCAGTACTCTGGACAGCACTTTTTTATTGGTGGATGAATTTATCCACCAATCAGCAAGGACAACCCAGGTTGTTCACCAAAAATGGGCCGGCATCTAAACTTACATTCTTGTATTTCAAATAAAGATACCAAGAGAATGAAGAAAATTTGATAATAGGAGTAAATTAGAAAGTTGCTTAAAATTTCATGCTCAATCTGAATCACACAGTGTCCCTTTAAACTTAGTTTGATGATGATACAGTCTGTTGTGTGATTATTTTGTTTTTGTTCATTAAACTTAGATTGATGATAATACAGTCTGTGTTTGTGTGATCATTTTATTAAGTGCGGTTTAGGCAATGTTTTTGTTTATTAAACTTAGTTTGATGATGATACAATCTATTTTATTAGGTTAATAATGCTGTTTCGCATTTAAAGTCTTCATTCCAAAGCTTTAAAATGTATTAGGTGTTACTTATGTCAATTTTGAGAGGGGCCTGGAACCTAACTCCCTCACTTCCCATTGACTTACATTATAAACTGGGTTTCAATTTACAAACAGTTTCGATTTACAACCAATTCTTCTGGAACCTAACCCCGGCGTAAACTGAGGGCTACCTGTATATATATTGCATATATTATAAATATATATATATATATATATATATATATATATATATATATATATATATATACTGTAGATATATATATATATATATATATACACTGTGTATATATATATATATTTATATATATTTATATAGTATAAATATTATATATATATATATATATATATTATATACACACACAGTATACATATTGTGTAAATCCCTTAGATAGCAAGAGAGTGACAATATATATATATAGATATAGATATATATGTATGTATATATTAGTGCAGACTGTGCAGCTGTATGTAAATATAAAAAAATGCGCTATCCAAAAAATTTTATATGCAGTATTTAGCATATCTGCATATATGTTTATGTGTGTGTTTTATATATATATATATACTCTAAAACACTTTTGTTTTACCTGTCCCCCCCCCCCCCCCCCGGTTATCTGTCCGGCATTTTTGTGACAGACGCCTGGCAACCCTACTTACCAACATTAAGACTTCCTTCTAGATACAAACTAAACATCCAAGAAAGTCATGAGAACCAACAAAATCAGTTGATCTAACTGCTACCACTCAGAGACAATAGCACTTTTGCTTCAAAAAACAGCACAGACTTACACAAGATTAGCCAACAGCACAGTTTGGGGAGATGCATGACCAGCACAGTAACAAGCAACAAAGAACTCTAGAACTAGTGCTAGGATGAGATAGAGAGAGGAGGTTTAAACAAATATAAAATGGTTACGCCCAATGCTGACATTGTTAATGGTATTTTTATGTGCATGTTTCACCACATGTTCTTTTTGTGTATCGAACCAATAATTTAACTTTTGTATATGCCCTGCGTGGCATAAAAGCAGACAAAGTATAAGTATGTACTCAGCATTGGAAATAAATAAAAGTTTATAAACATTTCTTCTGTATTCTATCCCTTTTTTTAATGAACACTTTAAACTTTTGTGTAGTTTATCTTTTAAAGAAATATGACTCAAAACTGTCTTTTGCAGAACTAACACTTCTAATCAATCCCTTTAATCTTTAATCCCTCCTCATAAACCTGTTTCTTCTACTACAACTTTATGGTGGGTAAAATGGATCATGTCTGAGGCTCATGTGGATTTTACTCTTCCGCTCATTCCATTAGAAGTGCAGCTGCTTCTAAAGACTTTTTAAAATCAGTTTTCTTTCATAAAGATGGTGAGAGTCTATGATGCATTACTCCTGGGAACTTTACTCCTGGCCACTAGAAGGAGGCAAAGATCCCAAAACTCCCAGAGCCCTTAAAACCCCTCCCACCTTACTGGAAACTGTCCAGAAAAGAAGAAGGTAGGAAACAAAAATAAGATGAATGAAAAAAAGAGGTGCATACTCAAACTGACACCACTCCCAGAGCCCTTAATACCCCTCCCACCTTAGTGGAAACTATCCTTGTCTTTGCAGGAGGATATTGAAGAAGGGAGGTGCTCCATGTGTTTGTGAGAAGGGTTCTCAGACTCAGGTGAGGTCCGGTTTCCCCTCAGAGAGCTACTGGAGTATGTGTAGTGGCACAAGAACATCCTAGGGGAAATCACAGGCTTGCCACAGGTGTTGTGGGGACCAGTCCCTAGCCTCCTCCTATTGTTTCAACTTTATAATCAATACATTTATATCCTCTTATGTCATGTGTACAGCACAGGATTGGCTTTCTATTGAAAGCAGTACTTACTGCTTATAGTCAGCTGATTGGTATATGTGCCTGTCTGGTAAGTGTGGGGGTTGTTGGGCACCTGTTTAGCCTGTAAGCTATTAGTAGGTACTTTTTTTATGGCTATATCATAGACTGGGAACCATTATGTCAGGCATTTTAGGCTTGGGAATATAAGTACCTTATTTCACACTATGTAGGCCTTGAGGTGCGTTAAGTATTTTTTTTTTCACGCATCAGCTTGTTTCTGCACGTCGATTTTTTAACACTAGTCAACTTGTTTGCGTGCATCATTTTTTATCAGGTGTCGGCTTGATTTTTGCACGCATAGGCTTGATTCTGCACAGTTTTTTTCAGGAGTTGCTTGATGGTCCCGACGGCATGATTGTGTGCATTTGTTTTTTTGCTTGTCAATGACATTTATGTGTTGTTTTTTTAGCCCACTTAGATTTTTCGCATGCTTAGGCCTAGATTTAGAGTTCGGCGTTAGCCGTGAAAACCAGCGTTAGAGGCCCCTAACGCGGGTTTCTTACGGACTCCGGTATTTAGAGTTTATTTACCGACACTCCAAAATCACCTAACGCTGAAATTTCTACCGACACCTCAGACCCAGTAGTAAACATATACCGACAAAAAAAACATCCACGAATCAAATAAAAAATATTACACAAACTACACTTACAGTCATACAAACACTACACTATGTTTATTTTTCATATTTAATAATTTTTCATCAAAATACAAAGGATTAAAGTTGCGAGATCTCGGGTGTTTGAAAAAAAACAACACAAATCCATTTTCCCATTGACTTACATTGACACACGGGAAAAGACCCTCATATACCTACATCTAACTAATAACATTATCACAAAATACACTCATCGATGCATACAAACAATATACACCACATGACATACAAAAAATATTTATTTATTACAAAAAGAACACGATTTAGTTACTTTTTCACACAAGCTCATGACGTCATTCACTTTACGAGGAAAACCAGTCTTAGAAAAAAAAATAATAATTTTTTAGAGCCTCCATTGACTTCTATTGGGAAGACGTGCTCGTGGACGCGAAACCCTCATTTCCCTAACTCACGCAAATAGCGTAGACAGAAAAACTCCAAATACCAGCGCTAGAAAAAACATGATTTTATGCGTTAGACCCAGCTATGATAAATAGATCAAGAAATGACTATTTCCCTATGGTGGATTTATGGATTTTAATTATTGAATATTCACAACACCATTAAATTGTTTCACACTTTTAGATTACATCAACTACAAATCAACATCACTAGTAACACATTATTATTTAAATAAAATTACATTTAAACTTTAAAAAAAATTAATTAAACATTTCTGGATTCACAAACAGTACACAATGGGAAACACCTCTCATTTACCTTTATTATTGCATTTCAGTTATTCAACTCATATGCTTTCAGCAACTGCATATCTACATAGGCTTAACACATGATCACTCATGGATGCACATATATTACTTTTAACATTCACTCATACATGTGCATTCAAATGATGGTGGAAAAACACATTACATTCTCTAGAAGAATCACAAAACACAACATATGGATTTTACTGTACTTTTAACATAATGATTCCATCACCAGAAACCATACGTACAACAAGAACATCATTACACCAGATTACAGATGTCACTTTATGGGAAGGAACAACAATGCCAGACCGCTATATAGAAGTCAGCATATGTGGGACACAATCACAATATATACGTACATGTACATAACACGCATCACCCATCACGCAACCACAAAGCACACATTTATATTTTATTCAGCACACAATAACAATGTAGTCAAATACAACAACACAATGAGGATTTCAGAACTACATAGGCAGGTTAATAATATCATGACGTCATTAGAAGATTCAACCATACACATCACAGATTCACCACTGTACCGCCCCTTTAGGAACTTTAACACTCAATACTACAATACAACATATACGTAAACAACAGTTTGGAACAGCATTATTATGGAAATTTCAATGGGACAATTAAGAAATATTGTCAGATCGCAAATCACTTATATATATAATACTACAGATGACAGCCGGAAGTTATTCAGTATTAGTGCCATTTGAATGGGACGCATACAATATTGACATCTCGGCAATCACTTATATATACAATACTACAGATGGCAGTCGGAAGTTATTCAGTATTAATGCCATTTGAATGGGACGCATACAATATTTACAGCTCGGCAATCACTTATATATACAATACTACAGATGGCAGCCGGAAGTGCTTCAGTATTAGTGCCATTTTTATGGGACGCATACAATATTGACAGCTCGGCAATCACTTATATATACAATACTACAGATGACAGCCGGAAGTTATTCAGTATTAGTGCCATTTTTATGGGACGCATACAATATTGACAGCTCGGCAATCACTTATATATACACAATACTACAGATGACAGCCGGAAGTTATTCAGCATTAGTGCGATTTGAAAGGGACGCATACAATATTGACAGCTCGGCAATCACTTATATATACAATACTACAGATGGCAGACGGGAAGTTCGGAATTCTTATTGCGATTTGAAAGGGACGCATACAATATTGACAGCTCGGCAATCACTTATATATACAATACTACAGATGGCAGACTGGAAGTTCTGAATTATTATTGTGATTTTAAAGGGACGCATACAATATTGACAGCTCGGCAATCACTTATATATACAATACTACAGATGACAGCCGGGAAGTTCTGAATTATTATTGCGATTTTAAAGGGACGCATACAATATTGAAAGCTCGGCAATCACTTATATATACAATACTACAGATGGCAGACGGGAAGTTCTGAATTATTATTGCGATTTTAAAGGGACGCATACAATATTGACAGCTCGGCAATCACTTATATATACAATACTACAGATGACAGCCGGGAAGTTCTGAATTATTATTGCGATTTTAAAGGGACGCATACAATATTGACAGCTCGGCAATCACTTATATATACAATACTACAGATGACAGCCGGTAAGTTCTGAATTATTATTGCGATTTTAAAGGGACGCGTACAATATTGACATCTCGACAATCACTTATATATACAATACTACAGATGGCAGATGTTACTTTATCGTTTACAAACAATGTTGCAGCAACATTGATCGATCACATTCGATGCACATTATACACAACTATGCACTTTCATTCATGTTAGCCTGTGCTTGTTACTATAAGATCGCGTTTAAGAAATATTGATTACGCATATAATCAAACATTACAAACATGCACTGTATGTGTGATATTTGACACTTTCACATTGAGATTCATTGGGTGAAAACAACATTTCATCCAAAAAAAAAAAAAAGCCCACTGTGAAAGCATTCGCGCCGCTCACATACAAACAGGTGAATACAATTAGCAATCATTACAAACTCACTACCATTGGACTAATAGTACTATAAATCCCACAAACAACATGGCCAATGCATCACTTGTGATCCACATCAGATAAAGTGCTTACCTTGTTACGCTGTTTTGAAAGATGGATGACGATGACATGGTAGACGCTGCTGGTGCTGCTATTGGCGAACTAGCTGTTGGTCGAATCAGGCAGCCTCGGCGGCTCAGACCGAGACGAAGGGGTCGTCTGGTTCGAGGTCCTCGTGTCTACAGGGTGAGACCCACCTTGGAAAACATGAGTGACTTTGAGGTTTTTGATAAGTATCGGCTCGATCGCGAACAGCTCATTGGCCTTTACGAGCTTCTTAAACCTCATTTGGAGCCACGTATAAGAATAAGGACTGCTGTTCCCGCCATGAGTAAGATGCTAAGCTGTCTATACGTCCTGGCCTCCGGGAGTTTTCAATCCGGAGAACTGTACATGCATGGCCTGG
This sequence comes from Bombina bombina, assembly GCF_027579735.1. Lineage (NCBI taxonomy): Eukaryota > Metazoa > Chordata > Amphibia > Anura > Bombinatoridae > Bombina > Bombina bombina. The sequence goes on along the minus strand of NC_069501.1, from coordinate 852,834,251 downwards.
CTCAAGGTACATTCTCTGTGGTGTTTGATAACTTTCTGGACGCCATGGTACGTATCAGTAAGCAATACATAGGATTCCCACAGAATGATGGTGATTGGAGGCGCCTGAAGCGGGAATTCTTTGATATTGCTCAATTGCCCAATGTCTTGGGAGCCATAGATTGTACCCACATTGCGCTGCGTGCTCCAATTGATGACTTGCCCTTCAGAAATCGCAAACTTTTTCATAGCCTCAACGTGCAGTATGTTTGTGACGCACGGATGAGGATTATGCATGTGTGTGCGAATTTTGCAGGTGCTTGTCATGATGCCCGCATCCTCTCTCTGTCGTCCCTGTGGAGACAGTTTGAGGAAAGACAAATGCCCCCTGGTTATCTCGTTGGTGAGTATTTGTGCACAACATGGTTAATTAGTTTGACAATTGCCACTGTAGTTTTAAAATGTTAGCGTCATGTTCAGCTATAGGATGCTATTTAACCATTTCTTATTTTCCGACGCTAATGTCTACTTTTAGTTAAATGCAGATATGTAGCATGTCATACCTTAAATGCTCAGAGAATGCAATGTAACCATGTATTTAGCATTTTACACAAGGTTTGTTTTAGGAGAAATACGCATATGTATCATGTCTTAGCTGAAATGGGAAGATATTAGCTCATGCAATTTAACCATGTCATTGTCTCTTTCCGCTAATGTCTACTTTTAGTTCAATGCAGATATGTAGCATGTCTTACCTTAAATGCTCAGATAGAGAATGCAATGTAACCATGTATTTAGCATTTTACACAAGGTTTGGTTTAGGAGAAATACGCATATGTAGCATGTCTTAGCTGAAATGGGAAGATATTAGCTCATGCAATTTAACCATGTCATTGTCTCTTTCCGCTAATGTGTACTTTTAGTTCAATGCAGATATGTAGCATGTCTTACCTTAAATGCTCAGATAGAGAATGCAATGTAACCATGTATTTAGCATTTTACACAAGGTTTGTTTTAGGAGAAATACGCATATGTAGCATGTCTTAGCTGAAATGGGAAGATATTAGCTCATGCAATTTAACCATGTCATTGTCTCTTTCCGCTAATGTGTACTTTTAGTTCAATGCAGATATGTAGCATGTCTTACCTTAAATGCTCAGATAGAGAATGCAATGTAACCATGTATTTAGCATTTTACACAAGGTTTGGTTTAGGAGAAATACGCATATGTAGCATGTCTTAGCTGAAATGGGAAGATATTAGCTCATGCAATTTAACCATGTCATTGTCTCTTTCCGCTAATGTGTACTTTTAGTTCAATGCAGATATGTAGCATGTCTTACCTTAAATGCTCAGATAGAGAATGCAATGTAACCATGTATTTAGCATTTTACACAAGGTTTGTTTTAGGAGAAATACGCATATGTAGCATGTCTTAGCTGAAATGGGAAGATATTAGCTCATGCAATTTAACCATGTCATTGTCTCTTTCCGCTAATGTGTACTTTTAGTTCAATGCAGATATGTAGCATGTCTTACCTTAAATGCTCAGATAGAGAATGCAATGTAACCATGTATTTAGCATTTTACACAAGGTTTGGTTTAGGAGAAATACGCATATGTAGCATGTCTTAGCTGAAATGGGAAGATACAGAATAATATAGAACTTGATTTTTGGATTTTTCCGAAAACATTTTTTATATGGATTATCGTGTACCCAAATTTATTTTTAAAACAATATACTATTTTAAGGATTCTGTTTGAATTATGTTCTGTTCATAATTTATAGGTGATTCTGGGTACATGAGCCGGCCTTGGCTCATTACCCCCTTGCGTAGCCCGACTGATGTGTCTGAGGAGCGCTACAATAGGGCTCATAAGAGAACCAGGGCGGTGGTTGAAAGGATGTTCGGGCTCCTGAATATGAGATTCAGGTGCCTGGACCGTTCTGGAGGAGCACTCCAGTACAACCCAAAGAAGGTGGCTAAGATTGTTGTAGCCTGTAGCGTCCTGCATAATATTGCACAGCGGGCTGGGATGCTGCAGGCCGTCCCGGTGGACAGAGACCTCCTCAGAGATGAGGAGGATGATCCTGTTCTAGAGGGGGAATTCCAGGACGAGGGACTCGATGTCAGAGCAGACGTCATCAACCGCCACTTTAGACGGTAAAGAATATAAGTTAGACTGTAGTATTTTCAATAGATGTGAACTCTAGGGAAATGACAAGTAGAGAATTGTGCAAACATGTTAGGATTGTTCATCAAATGTTAAAAAAAAATTTCATTTATTAATATAGGTGATGCTCTGGGCATTGGGTCCTGTAGCGAGTCTTTGCCACCTGGTTTTTAAAGAGGACATCAGATGGTAAGTAGAAATGTATGGACTGTTGCTGGCATGAATTGTACACAAATACATCATATGGCATACATTTTCAAAAATAGTATTTAGTTTACACATTACTTAAAATGTACATACTCAGAAAGGGATCCTCTAGAATGACTATGGTTCAATGTCACACATTAGAGGTTTGTTCTGCTCAATATGACTCATCTTCACACTTGATAGAAAATAACACAAGTTGATACACACGCTTAGTAAGCTAGTGACAGAAATTTATTATGAAATGGGGGGTGGGAGAGGGCTACAGAACTGATTCACACACTTGTATGAATTTTATTTAAAATATTTCTTCCATTAGGGAGATGACTTAATCTAAAGACTGAAAGGGAACAATTAGAAGCCTGACAGTGAAGATTGCCCAGACTGACAGTGGGAAAAAGCCAAGATTGAAATTGAAGTATACCAATGGGATCATGTCTGGCATTATCTTTCAATTCTGCTGACCTTGAAAACCATACAAAGACATGTTCACATGGTAAGTGCAAACTATTTGATAGAATAAGGCTGTGGAGACATCCTATTGGAGACACTTAGATGATTTTCTAATTTTTAGATGGTATTTCCCAGTCCTCTATTTAATGAACTGATGAATAAGACACCTATTGAAGATCAACTGTTTACCCCTAAATTGACTTTTAAAGACCATGCATTGTCCAGGTTGGTGTACCAATGCATGCTAGTGAAGACTGTTGAATATTAGTAGCTTACATACATTAGTCATATTTAGTTCTTTAGTAGATATTTAGGGATCACAATCAGACACTTAGATGATTTTACTTTTTTAGATGGTATTTCCCAGTCCTCTATTTAATGAACTGATGAATAAGACACCTATTGAAGATCAACTGTTTACCCCTGAATTGACTTTCAAAGACCATGCATTATCCAGGTTGGTGCATGCTAGTTAAGAATCACAGGAAGAATGTTGATTATTGTTAGCTTACATACATTAGTCATACTTATTTCATCATTAGATATTTAGGGATCACAATCAGAAAAAGGAATACATATTATAGTTGATATAGAGGTATTTGAATGGACATGAAATATTACATTTATGTTCAGCATACATATATTGTTGAAATGTGATATACATTATTATGTATAATTAGAAATTTGGATATTTAAATAGAATTTTGATTCAACAATATAATGGTGTATGTTTTGTATTTTTTTTAAATCAATTTAATAAATATCTTTAAAAAATGTTGAACAAAGTTAGAGCATAGACACAAGATGATTGTAAATGTATTTTATGAATATTTGACAACGTGTGTATTAACTTTGTTCTATTTTTTTATTTGTCATTTCAGATTGGCATCTGATGACTTCCAGGAATATTTTTATTTTTTCAATAAACTTTTTTATTTTTTTATTTTTACATGTTAATAATAAACATTTTATTATTAAATACATTCTTTTGAACAGATTATAATAAATATCAATATAATCTGTCAATAAAAAAAAGTTTGACTCCCATGACTGGTAGTTGGCTATTTGACAAGCACATGCATAAGATCAAATAATGCATTAATATTAGAAAATCAACTGATTCCGAGAATATTACATTAAACTATCTTTTATAACATTAATTGGGGAGTGAGATCCTTCGATGCTTTTCTTTTGAAAATCGTAGATATTAAATTAATTTTGGATATGTAGTCAAAAAAAAAAAATTTTTAACTTTTAAGAAGGGGAAGTGGTTCAATTACATTAAAGTGACAGTGTTGTTGAATGTAAAATTAATTTTCTAAGATCTTGTATCTTCCTTAGGTATCTCTAAACATTTTTTTGATAAATTATTTTAAACTTTACTTGTATAAATGGTAGGTCATTTAACTTGATATTTTTCACAAGCTAGTTATTGGATGCCAGGTTAATCTATGTAATTTTCTAGTGGAGTCATTTAACTATAGTTAGTAATATTATGTATTTTTAAAAATCTTACCTCTTAGGTTAGACATCAAATATCTATATATAATTTTAAGTCCCCTTTAGTTTATTTTGTCAATGTTAAATCAACATTCCAAATGTTTGGGTCCTTAAAGGGACATTCACAAAGTATATTGTGTATAGATTTTTAAAAATATCATAAAAGAATTTAAACATATTTATAAAGTAATATAGAATTACATTCAGTCTTTAAATATACTTTTCAAAAAATACATCAATGCACATATCTTAGTCAATTACATAAGGCATCTATATGCAACCAACAATCAGCATCAAAATAGCCTATGTAGATATGTATTTAATCCAAGAATATATATAATTACAATATAATGATTGAATAACAAAACATATTAAGTTGGTCAAATATTCGAATATTATACAAAATGCATACATAACATATAGCTTAATGTCCCTCTAAGCTGAAGGCTCAAAAATACCTCCTTTAATAAATCTATTTCAGTCAGTGTGTAAAACAATCTAGAAGTTAATCTAAATTTGCTTTACTCATATGTTAGACTAATTTAGCAAAAGGAAGGTGCCTAGGTTTCTGATATTTTAAGCATTATTGTGAAATGTTTCTTTAAAGGGACATGAACTAAAAATATACTTAAAGGTAGACAGTTAAAAAATTAATGATTTATACATTCTGAATGAGTATTCTATTTTAAGCAACTTTAAAAATTGTCTTGTATTATGAATGCTCCTTGTGATGTTGCTATCATTACTTTAAAATAAAGGCATTAAAAAGATAATTTATTTGCTTCAGTACTCTGGACAGAACTTGCTTGTTTTGTTTGGAATAATTGATCCAACAATCGTCAAGGACAACCCAGGTTTTTTGGAAACAATTGTCCGTAATATAAAATATCATTATTGATTTGCAAAGAAAGATAACAAGATAATTGTTAACATTTGATAATCGGATTAAATTATAAAGTTGATTAACATTTCATGCTCAATCTGAATCACCAATGCTAAATTTGTTTGGACAGTGTCCCTTTAAGAGCTTTAAATAGTGTATTTACTTATCTTCCTATCTTGACATACTTTGCTTGAAAAGCATATCGAGATCGGCTCAGTAGATGAAGATTGGTGGATGCACAGAGATGCCTTATGTGATTGGCTCAACCATGTGCATTGAAATTTCTTCTGTTGAGGATATATAAATACTAAGAGAAATTGATTTACATTTTAAAGTCTAAACAATCTTCTATCTCTACAGATCATTTGATACAATTGTTTGTTTGTAATGTCTATTTAAAACTAAAGACATCATTGCACAATAACATATATGAGTACTTCAGAGAAATACAAGATCAAGGTTTATTTGCTAATAACAAACAAACATGTAGTTTAACATTTATAAACAGATTATCAAAGTTAATGACATTCTAACCTGAATTTGAACATTAAGAAATATTGCGTGGGAAACGCATCTTGAAACACCAGATTAGCATCTTTAAACATTAGTCTAATGTCACGCAATAGCACACAATCAATGTGCATTATAAAGACATTTAATAGAGCAATGTCAATAATTCTCAATAAGTCAACAAATTTATTTTAAGAACAATAAAGACATACAATATTAAATGTGTATTTGTATTAAAGAAACAGACCGTTATTAAACCGAGAAATGTCTACAACATTTAATAATGTGACAGTATTAGATTTTAAAGAGGATTTAATCATTAATATTTAACGGATCACGGATATTAAATCTGCGTCACACATATCCGCATGACAGGCCCATGAGTTACAAATAAGTCTACATGAAAAATGAAGTAACAGCACCACCAAGCGGTATGTGTAAGGAAGTTACTAAGATATGAAACATTAAGGAACGGCCAATCCGAGTTCATCACACAAACACAACTTGAGTCAGGATGGTCTCACAGACATTCTAACAATATTTCAAACTTTTATCCAATCAGATGTACAGATAACTTGTCCCATGGTGCATCTCATGTTTACTTCACCATATAAAAGTCCATTACACGTTGCCATCTTTGTCAGTTCTCTAATGCCTGCAGGCAGTATATATTATAATAATATATATTTTGGAAAACCCAGCAGGCATGTCAGTTCCCAGGTTCACCAAGGAGGAGAGCGCTGCACTGGTCCACGCCGTCAAGGACTTTTATCCCCAGCTGTTTGGGAACAAGAGGAGGTTGACAGATGCGCCTGTTAAGAAGGCCCTCTGGGAGTCTATCACCAATGCGGTTAGATTGGTGTGTGACGTCCAGAGGACCCAGGAACAGATCATGAGGAGATTCGGAGATATGAGGTTGCGGTTATCCAAAAAAGTCAACCTCATAAGGGACTGGGTACAAGCCCGTAAAAGAGGTGGCAAAAGAGAGGCCCCGCGGAAACTGTACCTACTCCCTTATGAGGTGACTTTATGCGACCTCATCAATCTCCGGGTCCCCAAAAGATTTCGATCCTCGCCATCCTCGGCCTCCTCTTCTTCCCTCCCAGCTGCGGGATCTGAAAGTCCTGACGCCAGTGATGTGCAGTCACTAGAGGCAGGTGAGGCAGTGCTTCACCTCTCATATGGGCAAAAATATATTTTTTTTATTGGCTTTAAAAAAAAAATTGTAAATTTTTTCCCCCAGCATTTTTTTTTCTCACAGCTATATGTTGTGCAATGAAGAGGCACAATCAGGTCTGCCCACCATTACACAACATGCTGCGCCATCTACTGGATGCAAGTGGTTAAGATCATTGCATGGCTCATTAACTGCTTATTTGAGGCAGTCCTATTTGGGCTGAACCAATCCAGTGAGAGGCATTAGTAAGTGGAACATAGGGTTGGGGCTGGATGTTAAATCATATAAAACAAAACAAAAACGCAAAAAAACAACTTTCATATATTTTGTTGCTGTCCTGTGAACCTGCTAGCTTTGCTAAAGTAAAAAAGAGAGTTCTGTTCTTCCCCTCTAAGTGCAGTGGAATGTGCCACTGTCACTTCCTGAATCCTTACAGAGCAGGAAGAGAGAGGCACAGAGAGCAGTGTTTCACCCACATCTTATTAAAGTAAGATTTTACTGAAAGATTCTGTTAGTGAAAATGATATTTTAATGAATGTGGTTTAGTGTTTTTTACTCTTTTACAGCAGGGTCGTTTTTGTATTTTGTTTACTCAAACTTTACACCCACTAACTTAGCAGCTTGCCTCTGTACTTCACACTAAATTATAGACTAATTTTCTGAACTCTCTGTAGCTCTGCTGTTTTATTACTTTAAAATGCAGTGGTCCCCCCCTTGTGTGTGTGTGTGTGTGTGTCTCTCTCTCTCTATCTATCCATCTCTCTCCTTATGTGTTGTTCTCCCCCATGGTCTCTTTCTCTCTCTGTCTCTCTTCCTCCCCCTCTGACTCTCATCCCTTATGTAATGAAAGAATCTATAAGCATAATTTGCAGCATTAAAGTAAAAAGTATGTTTTAAACATATTTTAATGGGCATGGATTTCTAGATCTCATAATCAGAGCAAGCATTGTGTTATCTGGCAAGTGTTTCTGTTACAATCCTTTTAGACTAAAATCAGATGTTTACTAAGTTGACCAGTTTTCCAAGACACCATTTAAAGGGACATGAAACCCATATGAAACCCATATGCAAATTTAAATAACTTTCCAATTTACATCTAATATCTAATTTTCTTTATTCTTTTGATGTCCTTTGTTGAAAATCATATCTAAATATGCTCAGTAGCTGCTGATTGGTGGCTGCACATAGATACCTCATGTGATTGGCTCACCCATGTGCATTGCTATTTCTTCAACAAAGGATATCTAAAGAATGAAGGCGTATCCTAGCCACTGCCTCACCATCCTCTGACGTCACTGCACGTCACTGCCTGACGCGGGGGCCAGGGCAGATGCTTCTCCGTCCGGTGGCCTGGGAGGAGATAGAGAATCTGAACAAGGTAATTATCCAACTTCATATAATATCTTAATATTTGTTATTTTTATCCAAATATGTGTATATAGTCAGATACTAAACCTATACAGATCTCACAACATACACTACATATGATGTTTAGATATCTGATTTTAGATTAGTGACACATGAAATAGGAATGATGTTTCTTGCGCTCTACAGAATATGCGTCACAGAGCGGAAATGTAATTTCTCATCCACGTTAACATGGCTTTGCTGTAAGTGGCATTGCTTTATACATTTTGGTCAAATGACGGATGCGTAATTCCGCTTGGAATCATTGCGCAATGATCGCGAAAATTTAATTTCTCATCCACGTTAACATGGCTTTGCTGTAAGTGGCATTGCTTTACACATGTTGGTCAAAATTAAATGTGAATTATTATATTAGTGAAGAATACAGTATTCTTATTTTCAATATTATAGCTAATAAAAAACGAAGAATACAAATAAATTATAACATATGGCCATCAATTGATGATTATGAAATAACACCAAAAAATTATTAAAGATACAGTAAACAACACAACTGATTTAAAATAAGAGTCCAGGATATATTTATCATGAATTTAATTGAGGAAACAATTAACTCATGGGACTACCAAAGGATTAATAGTTTTAAATTGATTTGTTAATAATGTAAAGATTTTAAACATGGCATGATTTGTATTAATGATATGCAATCCTCATTTAATATATTACAGATATGTTGCTGCTGGATCCTCAAGCCAGGGCTTGTCACAGTATGGTATGTCTCATTTTAATTGACATTTGTCTTAGAAACATGGACAGAACATTACATACTAAATCCACATTGTTCAATATTTATATGTAATGTCCCTTTAATAGATGAAAATTTAAATAATTCTTCGGATATACTTAAATAACATATTAGATTTGAATTGCATGCTCAATACCATTCATTACATCAACATATGGAGTAGAGAATTCATTAACACCAACATTGTCAAATCAATTTAATTTTATATTAAAGGGATACTGAGCTACAATTATTAATGTTGTCATTCAGATAGAGTATGCAATATTAATAAACATTTAAATATAATACTATCATCATATGTGACATATTCTATTGCTAAATGTATTTTAAAATCAAGAATGTACGTTTATCTGCATCTCAATTTTGGTTGACCAACCTGGGTTTTTATTGATGATTGGTGGATACCTTCAACAAACAATATTTATTGAATCCAATATTGCTTATCTGCCTTTAAGATTAACATTTAGCAACATTCAAATTATAATAGGAGTCAATGTTAAATCATTTTGAACAGTTTGAACAGAGAAATCAATTATTTAAATTAATCATGTCAGTGTCCCTTTAAGACAAAATAGATTCATTCATCTTTACATTCTTTGGATTAAACAATATTGATATATAATTCACATATTCACTGTTGGAGTTACTTTATAGATATCAGCATACTCTAACAGCACCATGATTACATATTTGTAATAATCAATTTTGTTTTGTATTGTGATAAATATGTGTTGTGTCCTAAACAAGATTACTGTACATTACACAAATGGCTCGATGTGCCACATGTGTTTGTTTAGATTTGTCAACAGCTGCTCTTCAAAATGTGGTTTGTGTGTATTCTTTTAAGAACATTGATCAATGGGTATATTTAGATATGCAATAACATTGTATGAGATGATTTTGATGTCTAATATAGTCTGAAATTAAACATATGTTCAATATAGAATTTTTAACAGAATCCCCTTGATTCAATCAAGCATTTTCTGGTGTAATGACTGCTCTATTCTTCACATTTTCAAGTTGATTAATCGTAAAATTCGAGACAGATGTGATTTAGTGATATCCCAAATGTGTTTCATAATATATATCTATATCATTCATAGAGAGAGTTGGTGTGGTGAGCCCACAGGAATCCAGCAGTGACATAGAGCCGCCTTTGCGGTCTCCTGGTAAGTCCATTGACTCATTTATATGTAATTGAAGGTGTATTGGTAATCAATATTATGAGCATGATTCTGATGAAGCATAACATTTGAAACAAACATATAATTTTCTCTTCTGATTATATATTAATTTTCTTTTAATATTGAACGATTAATAATTTAAACTTTATTAGTCTACACATTTGTTATTCAGAAGATGTATAACATATGTTTGTTTCCATGTTCTTTTTTGACAACAGTCATCAAGTGATACACACATGAGAAATCTTAAATTTTCTATGTACTATGCTTTTATGATTTTTACATTAATCCAAACAATACATCGAAAATATGAATCATTGAGAATAACAAATCTAATGTAATTTGTATGCTCCATCAAAATGATGTAAATCATAACTTTGGGTGTGTATATCTTTAATGCAACATTGATGTGTGTCTTTGAACAACTGTAACATATGTTATAATATCTGTTGTTAACGTGTACACAACATGTTATGTTTTACAGAGATTGATTTAACATATGTGACGGAGGAGGAAGAGGCTGCCTTGGAGTCTAATGGTATGTGAAATATATCTATCATGTTTCTAACATGTTGGTTTATTTGAAATAATTTCATTGAAGACATTCAAAGTCTACAGCTTTTGCACTTTAAAAAGGAATATTATTTGTCTGTTCAAATACACTACTGCCCCCTTTCTATATCAGGCAGCATGAAAAATTTTGAATAGAAAATATTTAAAATTCATGCCATCATTATGTCACATGCATATTCCAGGCCAAAACACAATAATAATGTTATAATTGTACAGACAGTAATTGATATTCATCTTAGTGCCTATATGCATACCATATCCTCATTTCAGAATTGTTTACAAATTCAAACACACTTCGAAGTATATTGAAAACATAATCAATTTGAAATGCGTTGATTTGATTTCATGATGTATGAGATGTTAATATATTTTTTTTAAATTTTCAGATGGATCCACCACTTCTGGTCATCTGGTTTCCGCCCCTGCCCAGTCCCCTGCACAGTCACAGACCCCTCCCCATGCACAGACCCCTGACCATGCCCAGACCCCTGCACAGACCCAGACCCCTGCCCATGACCAGACTCCTGCCCATGCCCAGACCCCTGCCGGCCCTTCCCATTTATCATTTCCTGTCCCTCCCAAAAAACGCCCCTACACCCCCCTTCGCCGCTCTCCCCGTATTATGCCCTGTACAGCTGCCCAGACCCAAACTCCCCACTCCCCAGCTGTACGGCCTACCCTGGAGCGGCAGCTCACCCCTCCCCAAGCCAATACCATCCCTCCCCAAGCCACTCCCATCCCTCCCCAAGCCAATCCCATCCCTCCCCCCTGTCTCAACCTTCATTGTCCTGGGTGTCGGATTGTCCTTCCCAGGCACAGCTGTAAGTATCATTCAAAATACACGTTATAAGATACTTAAAGGTACAGTGAAGGTAAATATTTTCGATTGTGATTCAAATACAGCATGCAATGTTAATCAAATTTATAATTTACTACTCTTATGAATTATTCTTCATTCTCTTGATATCTTTATTGAAACAAAGAAATGCCTATAATTAGTTTAAACAATAAAAAAATTCTGGCCATCATTTCTTTATTGTTGGATGAATGTATCCATCAACCAGCAGGGACAAACAAAGTTGATAAACAAATATTGGCTTCCCTAAAAAGCAACATTCTTGCATTCAAAATCTAGCTATAGAATTCAAACATTTAATGAATATGTGTAAGTTTTAAAGATTTGTAATGTCATGCTCTATCTGAATCAGTCCATTAAATATTTAGGTTCAGTGTCCCTTTAATTGGATATCACTACATATACCAATCACCACTACTTGGATCCAACAATTAATGTACAAATGTTGATACATTATCTCTTGTCTAACCCAGTGGGAATGTAATTTCTTCAGGTTGCTATGTTTACACAGCTTGTCCTCAATGCCAAAATGTTTAAGGCTAGGTGTGCCTACCACAGTATAATTGAAATATTTAAATTGCTAATGTAAGTACAATGTAAATCCTTTAACAAGATTTGATACACTCAAGCTGTATAAGTGGATCATCTAAAACCAATTAAAGGGGACAACATGTTTGAGTAAAATGTCCCTTTAATGATTTCTGTCTGTCTGAATAACCTAATTCATGTGTAAAGAATAAATGTAAACTAATTTATGTAAAGAATTATTTGTCTTTATGATGACAATGTATCTTTTCTAATTTTTTCGTCTGTTATGTAATTATCCTTAATATTTAATGTATTCTTTATTTTAGGCTGTGACTCAGCATGGCTCATGCTAGAAGGTATAGCAAGAGTAGAGCAGGCCGTGTTGAGGAACGCAGCTGTCCTGAGAGGGATGAACGACACCATGCAGGCCCAGCTCCGGGTTCAGGACTTGACTCTGCGTGCAATTATGAGATTAAGTTCAAGGCCTGAATCTGGAGCTGGACATGCACAGGACAATGAAGAGGATGACCAGTAAGTGGAGGATCTGGAGATGCTCCATGGTGGCAGATAAGAATCCTCCGTCCACATGTAGATTTTTTTTGTTTTATTGTTGCCATTTGGCCTTTTTAAAAGTTTATTGTTGTGCCTGTTGCACTCTTTTACCTTGTCATATGTCTCCAATGGGGCTATGGTGGCCCTTGGCAACTCTCTTCATGGACTGTGATGCACTGTGTTACCTTGTCATATGTCTCCAATGGGGCTATGCTGGCCCTTGGCAACTCTCTTCATGGACTGTGATGCACTGTGTTACCTTGTCATATGTCTCCAATGGGGGCTATGGTGGCCCTTGGCAACTCTCTTCATGGACTGTGATGCACTCTTTTACCTTGTCATATGTCTCCAATGGGGCTATGGTGGCCCTTGGCAACTCTCTTCATGGACTGTGATGCACTGTGTTACCTTGTCATATGTCTCCAATGGGGCTATGGTGGCCCTTGGCAACTCTCTTCATGGACTGTGATGCACTCTTTTACCTTGTCATATCTCTCCAATGGGGCTATGGTGGCCCTTGGCAACTCTCTTCATGGACTGTGATGCACTGTGTTACCTTGTCATATGTCTCCAATGGGGCTATGGTGGCCCTTGGCAACTCTCTTCATGGACTGTGATGCACTCTTTTACCTTGTCATTTGTCTCCAATGGGGCTATGGTGGCCCTTGGCAACTCTCTTCATGGACTGTGATGCACTGTGTTACCTTGTCATATGGCTCATATATTCCTTATTTTTACAAGATTATTTATAAACGTTGTGGATGTATTCTTACATACTAATAAAAGACATTTTATTGCACAAATCTTTGTCCTGATTCTTCATGTTATTTTTTGAAAGCTCTAGTTTATGTTGTTGATCCTTAAAGGGACCTACCAAAAAAAATTTTTATAATAAAATCATATATGTAAGACAATTGTAAATGACTTTAAGATTAACATCTCCAATGTAATCTTATTATTTGTCTTTATATATTTTTCTCTTAGCTTTATCATTGCATGATTATGATTAGCATAGTAATTCTTTTATATATGTATATATAGATTGTTATTTGTGTATATATGTATATTTCAATGTTCAGATCCATGTGTGTATTTAGAAACTCTGCATGAATTGATGCACCTTTACCAAATGATCTGAGTATTGATACAATGATATAATCCCTGTAAAGTGTTCATTTTATTGAAATAGTATTGTCTATGTGTATGCTCTTTTTAAAAACAAAATCATGTCCCTTTAAGTGATGGTGAGCACAATTGTTAATGAATGTATTTCCATTTCTAAAGCGTTTTTGTCCTTTTTACATGAACAAGGACATATAATCTTATTAATAAACAATCTTATTGTAATGTTGACAGCACATGTATTTCATTTTCAATTCTATATTATTGTAAAAGTGTAACCAAATAAATCTCTGTGTGTAATGCAAATAATTTAGATGATGAATATTTGTTAACAAATATGTTAACAAAATACATCTCCTCCCATATATGGCTATAGGTAGGCTGACAATAATTAAACTTGAATAAATGACACGTTTAATCAATCCATGTATAACTATTGTTATTCCACAACAATCCAAACATATCTTAAAACATCAATGGCATATGTATTTCTCATGTGTATTTTTTAAATGTTAAAGATATACACCATAGCTATAGTTCAAGGGACAGTCAAGTCCGAAAAGATGATTCATGATTTGGTGACATTCCTAGATAGCAATCTAGACACATACTAGTTCCTAAAATATAAATACGTTTCTTAGTGATATGCCAAGATGTCACTGAGTCCTTGTATTGGCTGCAGTTTTTCAGCGATCTCGGATGCGCCATGTTGCTTAAGACGTCACCTGCCAGGCTGTCCAATGATTCCTTGTATTGACTGACGTTCTTACGTGATCAAGAATGTGCCTTTTATTGGGTTGCGTTTTGACGCGATCAAGGATGCGCCTTTTTTTTGGGGCGTTCTTACGTGATCAAGAATGTGCCTTTCATTGGATGGCGTTCTTACGTGATCAAGGAAGCGCCATGTTAAGACGTCACATGCAAAGGTAAAAAAACGTCTGATTGTATTACGTAGTCCCGCAATTTTTGTGCACGTTAAAAACGTTTGTGACTGCAGCCAATTTTAAAAACCTTGCAAATATGTATTATTTGCATCATGTTACATTGTTGACCCGTAGCTGATAAAGACCACCACATTCTCTTTTGCTGGATGTCTGGTTGAATAAACGAACGAAAGCAAAATGTTTTCATGCATATGATATTTCGAGGCAAGTGCAAATCTCTATAGTCCATGTTTAATATGTTTGTCAACAATGTTCCTTTTTCTGAAAAATGACTGTTGTGTTTAATGTTAAACATATCTAATTAATAAATATGCGCTATTGTGTTAGAATAAAGTAATCAATATGCATTTATATTTATCATATGCTAAATATATGATGCCGACTTCTTCTAAATGTAATTTCGTTGTATATTTTATTAAAGGTTCATTAGACACTCACATTATAAATCAAAAGCTTTTATTTTGTCTCTAGTTAGATAGTCCATTGTTTAACCAATACGTTTAATTTTGCTTCTGTTCTAAGAAAATTTAAGTAATTTTCAGACTCCTCGCAAAGCCTCTGAGTTTCATGTGAGTACCATCTCCAGCTTTCTCCTGTTTGTGTAAAGGGTCTTTTCATATGTTAATGATGGGGTATTGTCTTGTTTTACGTTTGTAATGGGGGTTCATCTATATTTTCAATAGAGCTAACACGATTTTCTTTGAAAGTGTTTGAAGCTTTGTAATATTGATATCAGTATATGTTAATCTTGTTGTTTGTAGTAGTGTCTATTACATACAGTTCTGTTAAAAATATAGTATACTGTCCCTTGAATGCAAATGTTGTTTTTTGTATCATGTATGAGTTACACATTGTTTAATCTTCAAATATATTATTGTTAGCATATTTTCACCCCCCCCACACTCCTAAAAGGACTTTAAACCATATTCATTGTTCAAACAAATGTCTTTCCAATAAAATATTAACACAATAATGTCTCTTTAAGAAAATAGACTTTATTTAACACGTCAATATAAATGTGATTTCAATATTTATTTTTTCACCAAGTACATGTAGATATACCAACAAGCTTCAAATATGTGTTAGCATATGTAATTTTGTTAAAGGGACAGTTTAGAAAACAAATAATGTTTTTCATTATTCTAAAAGTCAATTATGTAATATCAATGATATCAAATGTTTCTCACCAATTGATCATTTGTCTGTGTTTATTTAAATTTGCTAGCTAAACCTATGAGGTTCGTGTGCTCATTTCTTCGAGCTTGAAGAGTGCATGTAATCATTATACAATTTGACCACTAGAGGGCATTTGGATAGCATTTGTATATGTAAAACCTTGTGCTCATACAACATATTATTGACCATGTATTGATCATTGATATCTAAAATGTTGTTATGTCTGAACAACAAATAAGTGGTCATTTTTCATAGTCATAGATACAAGGGTAAGCACATAAGTCACACGTATTTCTCCATGTTTTGTTGTTTCCAACTTGATAATGCGTAATACAGTGTCTTCTTTGTAATCAATAATTTTCTGACTGTCCCTTTAAGCTGTGTTATTGGCATTCAAACAGTAATATGCCATCATGGATAATTGTAATGGTAATTTTGTTTGCGATTCGGGAAACAGTTTGGACATCACATCACAGAAACCAATCAATATCATGAACAAGGATAGGTATGTGATGATGTGGTTTTCACACACTTATAACCCACACTCTGCAAACAATCTGCCTCCATGGACCCGGTCCCATAGAAGTCGATTATATACAGAGTGTGGTCCACAAGTGTATGAAAAGCACATCATCACATACCTATCCATTACACATTAAATTAAAAAAACCATTAAAGATGAAAACAAATACTTACTTACTTCCTCTTCCTTCTCCTCTTCCCACGGGGCTGAGGCTCTGGGAGAGGCAACTGCCGACTCCGAAGAGTTCTCCTTGGAGATGTTGTGGTAAGAGTGGAAGGAAGAGTACTGGGACGACCAAGGTGAGGAGGAGAAGATGGCTGAGGAGGAGAAGATGGCTGAGGAGAAGAAGATGGCTGAGGAGGAGAAGATGGCTGAAGAGGAGGAGATGGCCCGGCAGGAGTAGATGGGCCGGCAGGAGGAGATGGGCCGGCAGGAGGAGATGGGCCGGCAGGAGGAGACCCAGCAGCAAGAGGCCCAGCAGCAAGAGGCCCAGCAGCAAGAGGCGGACCAGGAGGTAGACCAGCATGCGCCTCCCGGAAAAAATTGAACATCTCTTGGTGCAGATGAAATATTCTGTTTTGGCCTTCTTCGATTCTATTGAGTATGGTGATTATTTGGTTTTGTCCTTCAATTATTTGATTTTGGCCATCAAGTATTCTAGTGCGTCCTTCGATATTTTGTATCCGGGAGGTACGCATCTGGTCTATGTAGTCCAGTAGAACCCGCACCTCCGCTATTTCCTCTTGTTGTGCTTGTTGGTGTACCCGTGCACGGCGGGGTGCCCGTGCACGGCGGTGTGCGGGTCCTTGAAGGTCCTCGGGTTCCGCGGGATCCTCCTCTGCTTCCGGGGCCTCTTCATCAGCTCCCGTGCGCTCTTCGTCACGGGGGGCCTCTTCCCTCCGAAGTGGAAATTCCTCCCCACCACTCTCATCCCGGGGAGATGCATGAGGCTGTGTTTCCTGTGCTGCCTCCTCCCCAGACTCTGTATATTTAAAAATTAAAAAAAAAATGTATATATTAGCATATTTGCAAATCAAGCTTTAAATTACTTAGCTTACGATACAATTACAAATGCAGAATCATTAATCCACTTTGAAATCTAACAAACAATCAATACGATTTCAGCTTTTTCTAAACCGTGTTTGTGATATCTGTGGTCAATGTGAATGTTTTTGCGTTTGTTTTCAGTCTGCTTAAATGCACACCTAACCTATAGCCTAGATACTGATGTAACCGCAAAGTAACACATGAAACCCAATGTTTTATCTTTCATGATTTAGAAGCATACATTTTTTATCAACTTTCTTACTTTTCTTATCTAATTAGCTTCATTCTCTGGATATTCTTTGCTGAAAAGCATATCTAAATATGCTTAGAAGATGCTGATTGTTAGCTGAATATAGCTGCCTCCTGTGATTGTTTCACCGTGTGCATGGCTATTTCTTCATTAAAATATATCTCAAGAAGGATTCAAATTAGGTAATATAAGTACATTTGAATGTTTTGTCAAATTGTATTCGCTACCTCAATCATGAAAGTAAATGTTTGCGTATAGTGTCCCTTGAAATACATTCGTATGTGAAATTATTGTTCAATGAGCTTACTGTCAGATGAGAGTGGCAGGTTCCCGGTATCAATTCCTCCGATACCGACTACTTCCACCTCGGAGATGCTGGGCCGCAACATTTCCTCCCATCGGCAGTACTCGATTTCAAGGGCAGGTCCGCCACCGGTTCCTGCGGCATGTCGTGCCTCCAGACCTAACTTTTTTTTGAGTTCCAATTTACAGTCCCGGTAGCGATGTTTGATCGAATCCAGATCTCGGTTCCGGCCACCCACTGCATTGACTGCATTTCTGATCTCATTCCAGAGCCTCCTCTTGTCAGTCGGGGTAGCCTTCTGGTGCTGCAGCCTCCTATACCTGGCCATATAGGCCTCTACGAGGGCCTCCTTCTCCTCCATCGAAAACCTCGCCTCCCTAGTCGCCTTGGCCTTCCCCTGTGACGATGCCCTCTGTTTCCCGGACTGTGAAGCCCTACTCTGACCGCCACTGGGCCCAGCCACTTGGTCATCTTGAACCAAGTGGCTGGGTCCACCCACCGCTTCCACCCCCGCTTCCTGCCCCCCTTCCTGCTCCCCTTCCTGCCCTGTTCCTCTCCCCCTCCCTCTCCTCCCCCCTCTACCTGTCCCCTGCCTGGCCTCCATCTGTTCCCTAAACTAAACCCCAAATAATCAAACAAAAAGTGAGTGTGATTAAATGAAAGGGGGTCAAAATAAAGAAGTAAAAAGACAAAAAAGGTGCTTAAAGTGTGAGAGGGATGTAAAAAAACAAAGAGGGTAAGGAGTATTTAAATAAACCAAAAGAAGAATAAGACTAAAAGGAGGATATGTAAACTAAATGTAACTAGGGGATGGGTATGGGATGGGTATGGGGTATGGGATAAGAGTAAATGGGATGAAAGGGAATGGGACTACAAGGAATGGGGTATGGAGTGTAGTATGAGGGGGTAGGGGGTATGGAGTGTATGTAGTGTTATTGATAAGTGTATGTATGTATTGAATGTGTTTGCGTGTAAATGTGTTAAGTGTACAGAAAAATCACTCGCTCGCTAACTCACACTACTACTAATTCTCACTAACTCACACTAATACTAATTCTCACTAACAAACATTCCCACTAACTCTCACTAACTACCAGTAACTTACGCTCCCACTAACAACTCTCACTAATAACTCCCACTAACTCACTCCCACTCCCACTAACAGACTCTCTCCCACTCCCACTAACTCCCACTAACTCACTCACGATAACACTAACAACTGACTCTCTCACGCTAACACTAACTCACTCTCAAAAATTCACCAACTCTCTAATATTAAACCTCCAATCTCCAAAGACCCAACAGCAACACAGTCAAAGAAGCCCTGCTTGTGTGGTGCTTATATACCCTGTGTAAATGTTTAATGATGTACAAATTTCACTTGTAATTAGTGTTCAGGTGTGCTTTATTAGCAATTAATATTATTGCAATGTGTATTAGGTGTGTGAATTTGCGCATGCTCATTTTGAGTTGGTATTTGTGGAATGTGTAGAATGCGATGATGTCATAGTGGTCGTTTTCTCTAACATTGTCCAATAGTATTCTTTTTAAATGTGAATTTGCAATGGTGTGGTATTAGTGAAGTGTTGTATATGTATGTTTGTCCTAATATATAGTGATATTGAATGCGATTCTTTTTCTAGTGTATGTATATCTTTTTTATTCCTTGTTGTTATTTTGCGATTTTCCGCATCTTAAAGTATATGCGTATTCCCCGTATTAAATTTTATTAAAAATCCCCCCGCTTGTGAATGTGTAATGCTTGTGTGCTTTTTGATTGATTGTTGTTGTGACATTTGCGGCGTGTTATTGTTGTGCATGATGTGGTATGCGTCATATGACCGAGCTGTGCGTATTCTCGCGAGATCGAGTGTTAGGTGAAAAAAGCAATTTTTTGCCTTTCCCATTGTAAGGATTTAGTAGAGAGTGAGGATGGATCTCAACTGCAGAGTATGCAAAATAAATGATTTGTATCACTTTTGGCAAATGGACTATTGAACAGCATAGACCAAGCTGCTTTCAGTGAAGTTGTTATTCTCTAGTAATTGAATTGCAGATCAGAAACTTGTCTGGCAACGAATGATGTAAATCACATATGCTGTTGAACGTCACAGCATTAGTATAGACATAAACAAAGGCTGGATCAGAAGAAATATATAAAAAAATAAATCAATTTCTTAGTAGCAATCTTTAGAGTTCAGCTAGCTCCCAGTATGATAAATCTTGATAAAGAAAAGCAGAGTTCCAGAAAGCAGGTAGTGTTGCTATTAGTGCTGGAGTAAGATATAACAGTTCAGTGTGAAGTGTAACTCTCAGTTTTAGACACTGTTAGTTAGTTTGTCACAGAACGGTATACACATGTGCTGATAGTCTTGCGGTCAGTAGTGCAGCAGGGAAAAGCAAAGTTCAAGGTTTATTTGTACAGCACAGCTTAAAGTAACTACAGTGCTTACCCCCAGTCACCGGATGGTGTGTAATAGAAGCGGAATTAATTCTGAGATGTCCTTGTACTTAGTCCTTGGGAGGTTGTTTGTAGAAAAGTTGCACTGTGTTGCAGTGGAAGAGAGGTTGAAGTCCGGTGTGTGAGAAACGCTTCAGTGGCTCAGATGAGATAGCAACTCAGAGGGAGACAGCAGCAAACATACTGCAGTATGAAATAAGTCTCTGTTGTAGCGTGCACGCTAAAAAGAAAAACTCGCCTCTGTAAAACTTTCTGTAGGCAAAATGAGCATATGAACCGGCAGTAAAAAATAAGTAATCCCAAGGTAGTAGCTGGTTCAGTAATTGGAAGAAAAGCAGACTGGTTTGTTTTCAGAAAAAACACACAGCAAGTGGAAAACAGACACGCTTCAGAGCTAGTCTAGAAACTTAATAATTAAGCACCTGTCTGCAGTCAGCTGATGCCTTAAGTACAGGTAAGGCTGAAGTCAGGTGAATGGGAAAGGCATAGGTAAAACATGGAGCGGAATCCATACATAAGGTGAATGGGAAAGGCATAGGTAAAACATGAAGCGGAATCCTTATATATGCCCCCCTTCAAGCAAGCCGATCCTCGGCTTGATGTTTAGGTCTAAGGGGATATCGTCTGTGGAAACGAGAGATGAGTCTAGGTGCATCTATATTGGTATAAGGCTCCCAAGTGTCATCATCAGGTGAGTAGCCTTTCCATCTGACCAGATATTGTAAGACACTTTTATGCCATCTGGAATCCAGGAGGTCTTGAATTTCATAAGTGTCCGGATCTAGGGGTACAGGTACAGGTGGTAAAATGGTTTTCACTGAAGGATCATCTGAAGCTGGTTTAAGAAGGGACACATGAAAAGTAGGATGGATGGGTATAGAACTAGGAAGGTCCAGAGTAACTGCATTTGGGTTAACAACGTGAGTGATAGTGAACGGTCCGATATATAATCCTGCTAGTTTTTTACTGGGAACAGGGATTTTGATGTTTTTTGTCGAAAGCCAAACTTTATCGCCTATGGCATAAGATGGTGATGGTCGTCTGCGTAAGTCGTAGTATTTCTTCTGTGAGGTCTGAGCCTGTTGAATATTTGTTTTTAGGAAGTGGAAGTTTTCAGCGAGCTTCTGTAGTAGATCATCTACAGAAGGAGAATTTGGGTTATCTGTTTGTTCCAGGGAGAAATGAGGATGAAAAGCATAGTTTGCAAAGAAGGGTGAAACTTTGGTGGATGAATTAACCGAGTTATTGTAGGCAAATTCGGCCAGATATAGGTATTGTGACCATTCATTTTGCTGATAAGAGCAATAACAGCGTAGATACTGCTCTAGCCATTGATTTAATTTCTCTGTTTGGCCATTTGTTTGTGGATGGAAGGCAGTACTTAGGCGATGATCAATTTTCAGTTGAGCAGAAAGACTTTTCCAGAACTTCGAGGTAAACTGAGTACCCCTATCAGTTGTTATGATGGAAGGAATTCCGTGGTATCTGACAATCGAATTTAAGAAGAGTTGTGCTGTCTCACTGGAAGTGGGAAGTTTGTTAAAAGGGATAAAATGAGCCATTTTGGTCAGGATGTCTGTGACAACTAGAATGGTGTTGAAACCTGAACTCACAGGTAATTCAACTATGAAGTCCATGCCGAGATGTAACCAAGGTCTATCAGGTATTTGAATTGGAAGAAGATGTCCATACGGCTTGGCCCTTTCCTTTTTGGAAGTAATGCAGATGGAGCAGTTTGAGATATAGTTTTTCACAGATGTTTCCAAATTTGGCCACCAGTAGGATCTGCTGAGAAGTTCCTTTGTTTTCATAATACCTGGATGTCCAAGGAGAGGTGGATCATGATGTTGTTTAATTAGAGCAGGTCTAAGAATCTCGGGGACATACAAGAGAGTCCCATGATAGTAGAGGTTGTTTCTACGAGATAGTCGGAGTTGAGGTAGCTGAGGATCTGACCGTAAAGCTCTTTGAAGTTGCGTCTTGAAAGTGGACAGTAGACCCAAAAATCTATCTGGGGGAATGATAGAAGTAGATTCCTGAGTGTTTGGAGGTCTAGGGTCTTTCCTAGAAAGTGCGTCCGCCTTTCCATTTTTAGAGCCGGGCCTGTAGATGATTTGATAGTTAAACCTGCTGAAGTATAGGCTCCATCTTACCTGTCGACTAGAGAGAGTTTTATTCCTCTGTAGGAACTCGAGATTACGGTGATCCGTGTAGATGATTATTGGTAAGACGGTGCCCTCCAGGAGATGCCTCCAATGTTCAAAGGCACGTTTTATCACCAGGAGTTCCTTTTCTCCAACAGCATAGTTCATCTTAGGTGCAGAAAGAATTTTGGAATAGAAAGCTACTGGATGTAGTGGTTGGGATATACTGCGTCTTTGCGAGAGGACAGCTCCAAGGGCATAATCGGAGGAATCCACCTCCAAAATGAATTGGAGAGAAGGGTCAGGAAATTGAAGTATTGGAGCTGAGCAGAAGGAGTTTTTTAATGAGTTGAAAGCTTCAGTTGCCTTGGAGTTCCAGGTGAAAGGTGTACTGGAACTGGTGAGTACAGTGAGAGGTTTAGCAATTTGAGAGAAATTTTTAATAAACTTTCTATAATAGTTGCTAAACCCGAGGAAACGTTGTAGTTCCTTCCTATTTTTTGGTTGTGGCCAGTTTTTTAATGAATCGACTTTGTTAGCCTGCATTTGGATACCTTTTGGGCCAATGGAGTACCCCAAAAAATCTATTTCCTTGGTGTGGAATACACACTTTTCTAGCTTTGCATATAGCCTATGAACTTGGAGCCTGGAAAGTATCCAACTAACATGTTTAACATGTTCTTCAAGCGTGTTTGAGTACACTAGAATGTCGTCCAGGTATACGACCACACAAGTATCAAGAAGATCGTGAAATATATCGTTAATAAAATACTGGAATGTGGCCGGGGCGTTAGTTAACCCGAACGGCATTACCAGGTACTCAAACAGGCCGTATCTTGTCCTAAAAGCAGTCAACCACTCATCCCCTTCTCTTATGCGGACAAGGTTATAAGCCCCTCTTAGATCTAATTTGGTGAAGATTTTGGCATGTTGGAGGCGTTCAATGAGTTCGGGGATGAGTGGTAGGGGATACCTGTTTTTTATCGTAATTTTATTGAGTTCCCTGAAGTCGATGATTGGTCGAAGGGAGTTATCTTTGTTTCTTACAAAGAAGAACCCGGCTGCTGCTGGAGAGACTGAAGGACGTATAAAACCTTTTTTTAAGTTTTCATCTAAATACGTCTTTAAATGATCAAGCTCGGGTTGGCAAAGAGGGTAGAGATGACCGTAGGGAGGAGTGGTACCAGGTTTGAGGTCGATCGGACAGTCATAGGACCGATGAGGAGGTAGAGTATCAGCTTCCTTCTTACTGAATACGTCTGCAAACTTCTCATATACTTTAGGTATGTGTGGAGTTTCTGTCAAATGGAAGAGAACAGAATGATTTAGACAGGTTTGCTGGCAATATGGTGAATCAAATTTTACTTCCAAAGAACTCCAATTGATCACAGGTTCATGTAAACGAAGCCATTGCAACCCTAGTACAATGGGGAATAGAGGAGAGGTAATAACATCAAAGGTGATGTATTCCTGATGTGAACCTAGGGTGGATACCAGAATGGGAATTGTATGCTGAGTAATAGGACCAGAAGAAATTTCAGACCCATCTACAACCCGTATAGAGACAGAAGACAATTTAGTGATGAGAGGTATATATTTTTATTTTTACTTAGGGAGGGGCATTCGCGGATAGGATGGTTTGGACTTCCACAATACATACACAGTCCTTTTGATTTTCTTCTAAACCTTTCTTCAGAGGTCAATGGACCCCTCATAAAGCCTATATCCATAGGTTCAGGCACACTTGATGAAGAAGCAGTTGGAGGAGGATGGAATGATCTCTTGTAAGAAGAATCCCCAATTTGATGCTCTGACTTTCTTTCGCGAAGCCTTCTATCTATTTGCATTGAGAGCTTCATGAGGCCGTCTAAGGAGTCAGGGAGATCAGTTCGGGCTAGCTCATCTTTAACTGCTTCCGAGAGTCCTAGGCGAAATTGGTTTCTTAAGGCAATCAGGTTCCATTGGGAGTCAATGGCATGTTGTTTAAACTCCGTTATATAAACGTCAACAGGACGGTTGCCTTGCTTTAGTTTTCGCATCTTGCTTTCTGCAGTCAATTGTAAATTTGAGTCTGAATAAAGTTCATCCATGACTGCTAGAAAAGACTGTAGGGATGATAGAATAGGATCGTTGGTTTCAAAGAGCGTGTCTGCCCAGATTCGGGGTTCACCCCGTAGATAGGTAATCATTGTGAGCACTTTAATCTTATCATTAGGATATGTGAGTGGCTTAAGGTTGAAAGTGAGGAGGCAGGCATTCCTATATTGGCGATAGAGACTCCTATCACCATTGAACAAATCAGGTGCTGCAATCTGTGGCTCCACAATAGATTCAGCAGCTTTTGCTTTGGGAGGAGTTGTCTCTCTTATAACCTTAGTTAAAGTCTCATTTTCAACCTTTAGATCTCTAAGGCCTTGACTGAGTTCATCTACTCTTTTAGACAGGTTGTAAACGAATTGGGGCAATTCTGCTGGATCCATATTTTTTAAGGCTTAATTATTCTGTAAGGATTTAGTAGAGAGTGAGGATGGATCTCAACTGCAGAGTATGCAAAATAAATGATTTGTATCACTTTTGGCAAATGGACTATTGAACAGCATAGACCAAGCTGCTTTCAGTGAAGTTGTTATTCTCTAGTAATTGAATTGCAGATCAGAAACTTGTCTGGCAACGAATGATGTAAATCACATATGCTGTTGAACGTCACAGCATTAGTATAGACATAAACAAAGGCTGGATCAAAAGAAATATATAAAAAATAAATCAATTTCTTAGTAGCAATCTTTAGAGTTCAGCTAGCTCCCAGTATGATAAATCTTGATAAAGAAAAGCAGAGTTCCAGAAAGCAGGTAGTGTTGCTATTAGTGCTGGAGTAAGATATAACAGTTCAGTGTGAAGTGTAACTCTCAGTTTTAGACACTGTTAGTTAGTTTGTCACAGAACGGTATACACATGTGCTGATAGTCTTGCGGTCAGTAGTGCAGCAGGGAAAAGCAAAGTTCAAGGTTTATTTGTACAGCACAGCTTAAAGTAACTACAGTGCTTACCCCCAGTCACCGGATGGTGTGTAATAGAAGCGGAATTAATTCTGAGATGTCCTTGTACTTAGTCCTTGGGAGGTTGTTTGTAGAAAAGTTGCACTGTGTTGCAGTGGAAGAGAGGTTGAAGTCCGGTGTGTGAGAAACGCTTCAGTGGCTCAGATGAGATAGCAACTCAGAGGGAGACAGCAGCAAACATACTGCAGTATGAAATAAGTCTCTGTTGTAGCGTGCACGCTAAAAAGAAAAACTTGCCTCTGTAAAACTTTCTGTAGGCAAAATGAGCATATGAACCGGCAGTAAAAAATAAGTAATCCCAAGGTAGTAGCTGGTTCAGTAATTGGAAGAAAAGCAGACTGGTTTGTTTTCAGAAAAAACACACAGCAAGTGGAAAACAGACACGCTTCAGAGCTAGTCTAGAAACTTAATAATTAAGCACCTGTCTGCAGTCAGCTGATGCCTTAAGTACAGGTAAGGCTGAAGTCAGGTGAATGGGAAAGGCATAGGTAAAACATGGAGCGGAATCTATACATAAGGTGAATGGGAAAGGCATAGGTAAAACATGAAGCGGAATCCTTACACCCATTGATCTCTATGGGAGACTGTCTGACGCGGGCAGGATTACGCGTGTGACATACACGCGTTAAGAGCATCGTTAGATGGTCTTATTTGAACTCTAAATACCGGAGTCAAACAATGCCGTGCGTTAGACATAAAACACGCGTGGCGTTAGCAGGCCATCTACCGCCGAACTCTAAATCTAGGCCTTAGTCTCTTGTGCATGTCTGTATGTTCTGCCTGTTGTCAGGTTAGCACTCATTAGATGCTATATGGATAATTAACGCTCCTAAAGCTTGCTTTAACCTCTGGTAAGGGGGTAAGTTTTAATTGCTTCCAAAGACTGCTTTATTTAGGTGTACAGTGGGGCATATGTATCAAGGTCTGGCGGACCTGATCCGACACTGCGGATCAGGTCTGCCAGACCTCTCTGAATACGGCGAGCAATACGCTCGCCGTATTCAGCATTGCACCAGCAGCTCACAAGAGCTGCTGGTGCAACGCCGCCCCTTGCAGGCTCGCAGCCAATAGGCCACCGGCAGGGGGTGTCAATCAACCCGATCGTACTTGATCGGGTTGTATTGTGGCGATGTCTGTCCGCCTGCTCAGAGCAGGCGGACAGGTTATGGAGCAGCGGTCTTTGTGACCGCTGCTTCATAACTGCTGTTTCTGGCGAGCCTGCAGGCTCGCCAGAAACACGGGGCATCAAGCTCCATTCGGAGCTTGATACATATGCCCCAGTGTCTTTACCCTGCCTTTGTTGTGTGTTACTCATTGTCTGCATTTTGATTTACTCATTACCTGCCGGTTAATCTCTTTTTCATTATGGAGCATATTGATACTGTCAAGTCTTCTGTTAATACTAGTACCTCAGAAGATAAATCCTCTGAACACTTCCCCACTAATATTAAAGGGACAGTCTACCATAGAATTGTTATTGTTTTAAAAGATAGATAATACCTTTATTACCCATTCCCCAGTTTTGCACAACCAACACAGTTATATTAATATATTTTTTACCTCTGTGATTACCTTGTATCTAGGAATCTTCTTCCAGCCCCCTGATCACATGACTGTGACTGTTTATTATCTATTGTCTTAAATGTAGCATTGTTTTGTGCTAAATCTTAAATAACCCCCTGTGCCTGAACACAGTATTATCTATATGTCCAGCGTGTACTTTCTGTCTCTTTGTGTTGAAAAGAGATTTAAAAAGCCTGTGATAAGAGACAGCCCTCAAAGGCTTAGAAATTAGCATATGAGCCTACCTATGTTTAGTTTAAACTAAGAATACCAAGAGAAAAAAGCAAATTTGATGATAAAAGTAAATTGGAAAGTTGATTAAAATTAAAAGTCCTATCTGAATAATGAAAGTTTAATTTATACTAGACTGTCCCTTTAAGTGTATTTTTTGCAAGATGGTTTATATCCCCCCTGCACAGCTTTGCAAATCATCTTATGCATTCTGATCACTCTAATGCTGCTCTTGCTTCTAAGGTTATCTGTCCTCCCTCTGTTTGTTCCACACAGGCTTTTTTTTTTCAAGATTTTGCTCCAGGATTTAAATATTTTGTATGCCCTACTTTATCTGACATGTTGGGGGCGTAAGAAGGTGGTTTCTAATAATCCCTCTTCTAGCTTTTCTGATTTAAGTAATTCTAAAACTGTTCAACTGAATCTTCCAGGCAAAAAACAAATCATGGCTGCACTTTGGGAGCTCAGAAAAAGTTAAAAAGTATCTTTATTCAATGTAAATTTAAAAATACACAGTGTATTAACTTTTTCTGAGCTCCCAGAGTGCAGCAGTGATTTGTTTTTGTTGATATTTTAAAGCCACTCAGCTGTTTCGGCGTGTACCATGCTGTAGTGTCTGAGCTGTGTTTGCTCTCTCACAAGCCCCTCCCATCTTTAGCTGTTTGTCGGAGACTGTGAAGAACCTGGAGTGGTGTTGTCTGTATCTTCATTTGAATGTTCCAGGCACTGGTTCTTCTGTTTTATCCTCTGTGGGTGAAGTATTGTTAGATGATCAAGAGTTAGTCTCTGATCATGATACTGAATCATCCTCTTTTTTGTTTACGCTTGAACACCTTTGTGTTATTTACTTTAGGAGCTCAGGATTCTATGTTTCTGAGGATAAGTCTGTTAAACAGCTGGATTTAATTTTTAGACATTCTGTTAAGTCGCCTGACGTATTTCTAGTTCCTGATGCTATCTCTAAAATAATTTCTAGAATGGTCTAAGCCTGGTATCCCTCAAAGATTAAAAAGGATGTTACCTTTGCCTGCTTCTAATTTAGATCTTTGGGAAACTATTCCTAAAGTGGATGGGGCTATTTCTAGGATAGTACCTATTTTAGAGTTCCTAGGGATAGGAAATTAGAGTCTTTTCATAGAAAGGATTTTCAGCGAGACGGTTTTATTTTTAGGGCAGCAATTAGTATTGCTTGCGCTGCTACAGCTTCTACCCTTTGGTGTGAGGGTTTATCTGAGCAGCTCTCTGAGTAGTCTGCTGGGGAAGCAGAAAAACAATCAAATGGAAAATAGTGCCAGGGGCTCATGGACTCTTGCCACCATGAAAGAAATTAATTTATCAGGTAAGTATAAATTATATTTTCTTTCGTAAACTCTTATCCAAACCATTATGACGAAATAGAAGAATTAAAAAAATTCTATAACAATGCCAACCGAGCCCATGTTCCACACACTATGCAGGAAATAACAGCATTCCAAAACCTTGTGATGAATCTTCCTTGTCACAGAATCAGAAAAACCTCTCTGCCTTAAAACTAAGCGTTCAATCTCCAAACCATCAATCTAAAGCTTCTAACTATTTTTGTTCCTTTCATCAATCTAAGACCCAGATGTCTTCCTCTTCATCTCAGAAGTACCATTCTTACAGTTTTTTTTCTGGACGCCAAACCCTATTTGGAACAGGTCTAAACAGTCTAAGAAGCCTGTTTCCACTAACAAATCTGCATGAAGGTGTGGTCCCTGATTAAGATCTTTTGGTAGGGGGCAGATTAAACTTTTTTCAGGGGGTTTGGTTTCATTCTGTACAAGATCCATGGGTTCTGAACTTTATTTCCTAAGGATACAGAATAGGTTTCAGATCAAGGCCTCCCAGGGGAAGTTTTTTTCTGTTTTATGTTCCAAAGAATCTTGTAAATGCAAGAGCCCTTTTTCAGTCAATTTAAGATCTGGAATCTATGGGTGTAATAGTTCCAGAACTGGAACGTGGTCAGGTTTTCTATTCAAACCTCTTAATTGTTCCCAAGAAAGAAGGAACTTTCAAGCTTGTTCAGGATTTGAAAACTTTAAACAAGTTTCTTTGGGTTCCTTTTTTCAAGATGTAAACAATTCAGACTATTCTTCTTCTTGTTCAAGGAGGACAGTTTTTGTCCTCTTTAGATCTGAATGATGCTTATCTTCCTATCCCTATTCCCAGGGATCATCATTTTCATTTTGGTTGCTCGACTGCTCCCAGAATTGTTTTCAAAGGTTCTGTGGGGTCTCTCTAATCTGTGATTAGAGCTCAGAGTGATTAAGTGGTTCCTTACCTGGACAATATCTTGGTATAGGCTCCATCTTTATATTTAGCAGTATCTTATACCATCAAACTTTTGTTGTTTCTTCAAGAGCATGGTTGGAAAGTAAACTTTCCAGGAAGTTCTCTGTCCCCTCAGTCCAGAATTATTTTTCTTGGTGTAATATTCAACTCTAGGACAGTTTCTTTGACAGAAAACAGAAGGATGAAGTTTTTCTCTGCTGGTTAGTTAGTTCCTTCTCCTTCTGTAGCTGTTTGTATGGAAGTTTGAAATCTGATAGTTATCAGCCTCAGATGCTTAGTTTCACGAGGTTTTGTTTGCTAAAATAAGTTATTTCATTTTCATTCTATCATCCTGTGTCCATCCAAATTGGACTGTTATCTGGGCAGATACAATTCTTTCAGGTTGGGGTGCAGTCTGGGGGTCCCAGAGAGCACAGGGAGTTTGGTTACTTCAGAGGTGAAGTTGCCCATAAATATTCTGGAACTCCATGCAATTTTAAGGGCCCTTCAGTTCTGGCACTCCCTTCATCCAGGGGAATTGTCTCCTCATCTAAAAGTCTTCAGTCAGATTATAGACCTTTAGGGTCTTCCAGAGGTTGAACTGAGGCTGATGGCTTCTCGTTTGAACAACTAGCTCCCAAGATTCTTTGCGAAGTCCAGGGATCCTCAGGCACAGTTTATGGATGCTTCAGTAGCTCTTTGGCTTTTTCGTCTGGCCTACATTTTTTCAACCTCTTGTTCTGTTACCAAGTGTAAAAGCCAGGATCAAGCAGGAGGTATCATCAGTATTCCTGATTGTTCCAGTTTGGTCTTGCAGGATTTGGTTTGCAGATCTGGTGTAGATGTCCAGTTATCCTCTGTGGCCTCATCCTCTCCGTCACAACCTTCTGTCTCTAGGCCCATTTTTTCAAAAGGCCCATTTTTTTCATAAGAATGATGTTTTGGAGATTAAATGCTTAGTTTTAAGGCAGAGAGGTTTTTCTGATTCATGGGATGCTTTTATTTCCTGCATGGTGTGTGGAACATGGGCTCGGTTGGTATTGTTACAGAATTTTTAGAATTCTTCTATTTCTTCAGAATGGTTTGGATAAGGGTTTATGAAAGAAAATATAATTTATGCTTACCTGATAAGTTAATTTCTTTCATGGTGGCAAGAGTCCATGAGCCCCTGCCATTATTTTCCATTTGATTGTTTTTCTGGTGGCAGTTTGAGTATGCACTTTTTTTCATTCCTCTTATTTCGTTTCCTACCTTCTTCCTTTCTGGATAGTTTCCAGTAAGGTGGGAGGGATTTTAAAGGCTCCGGGAGTTTCGGGATCTTTGCCTCCTCCTAGTTGTCAGTAGTATAATTCCCCGGAGTAATGGATCGTGGACTCTCCCCATGTTTATGAAAGAAAACTGATTTTAAAAAAGTCTTTAGAAGCAGCTGCACTTCTAATGGAATGAGGGGAAGAGTAAAATCCACATCAGCCTCAGACATGATCAATTTTACTCACTATAAAGTTGTAGTAGAAGAAACAGGTTTATGAGGAGGGATTAAAGACTAAATGTATTTATTAATTTTATTAATGTAAGCATAAGTTATATTTCTCTTCAAGATATTCTTAATCAATCTGATTGGTCATCTGACTATACTTTTCACCAATTTTTTTTAAACCCATTAACTCTTTTCCACACAGTCTCTTAAAAATAGCAAAATATGAGGCTCTGGTCTTGTAATAACACTTAAATTATCCTAACTTTGTGATAGTATCATATAAATTTTATTAAAGACACAGATACAAATATCTTACCATTCTACTTTTTCCATCCTTATTCTTTTTATGTTTCGTTCAACTTTTTTGGACTCTCTCTTCATTGCTATTTTATTTCCTTTATTTTTGGTGGTTTGTTTCTTTGTGGGACTAATTTATTTTTAATTCTCTGCATCAAAGACGAAAGAGGAAAATGTGACTTTGATTAGCATACTTATAAACAGTGAGACTAGTGTGATTAGTCTATTTTTTCTCTGATCATTATAATTTTTTTCCATTGGTTACTAGTTGCCTAGCTGTGTTTTTATTTTCTATGTTCTTCTTTTAACATTTTTTTTATTATAAATTCCTAGTACAATCATGTTATGCATTAGTTCACATGGTTATATTGCAAATCTTTTATTGATACCTTAGTTTTTTATTTAATGTACAGGGAGTGCAGAATTATTAGGCAAGTTGTATTTTTGAGGATTAATTTTATTATTGAACAACAACCATGTTCTCAATGAACCCAAAAAACTCATTAATATCAAAGCTGAATAGTTTTGGAAGTAGTTTTTAGTTTGTTTTTAGTTATAGCTATTTTAGGGGGATATCTGTGTGTGCAGGTGACTATTACTGTGCATAATTATTAGGCAACTTAACAAAAAACTAATATATACCCATTTCAATTATTTATTTTTACCAGTGAAACCAATATAACATCTCAACATTCACAAATATACATTTCTGACATTCAAAAACAAAACAAAAACAAATCAGTGACCAATATAGCCACCTTTCTTTGCAAGGACACTCAAAAGCCTGCCATCCATGGATTCTGTCAGTGTTTTGATCTGTTCACCATCAAAATTGCGTGCAGCAGCAACCACAGCCTCCCAGACACTGTTCAGAGAGGTGTACTGTTTTCCCTCCTTGTAAATCTCACATTTGATGATGGACCACAGGTTCTCAATGGGGTTCAGATCAGGTGAACAAGGAGGCCATGTCATTAGATTTTCTTCTTTTATACCCTTTCTTGCCAGCCACGCTGTGGAGTACTTGGACGCGTGTGATGGAGCATTGTCCTGCATGAAAATCATGTTTTTCTTGAAGGATGCAGACTTCTTCCTGTACCACTGCTTGAAGAAGGTGTCTTCCAGAAACTGGCAGTAGGACTGGGAGTTGAGCTTGACTCCATCCTCAACCCGAAAAGGCCCCACAAGCTCATCTTTGATGATACCAGCCCAAACCAGTACTCCACCTCCACCTTGCTGGCGTCTGAGTCGGACTGGAGCTCTCTGCCCTTTACCAATCCAGCCACGGGCCCATCCATCTGGCCCATCAAGACTCACTCTCATTTCATCAGTCCATAAAACCTTAGAAAAATCAGTCTTGAGATATTTCTTGGCCTAGTCTTGACGATTCAGCTTGTGTGTCTTGTTCAGTGGTGGTCGTCTTTCAGCCTTTCTTACCTTGGCCATGTCTCTGAGTATTGCACACCTTGTGCTTTTGGGCACTCCAGTGATGTTGCAGCTCTGAAATATGGCCAAACTGGTGGCAAGTGGCATCTAGGCAGCTGCACGCTTGACTTTTCTCAGTTCATGGGCAGTTATTTTGCGTCTTGGTTTTTCCACACGCTTCTTGCGACCCTGTTGACTATTTTGAATAAAACGCTTGATTGTTCGATGATCATGCTTCAGATGCTTTGCCATTTTAAGAGTGCTGCATCCCTCTGCAAGATATCTCACTATTTTTGACTTTTCTGAGCCTGTCAAGTCCTTCTTTTGACCCATTTTACCAAAGGAAAGGAAGTTGCCTAATAATTATGCACACCTGATATAGGGTGTTGATGTCATTAGACCACACCCCTTCTCATTACAGAGATGCACATCACCTAATATGCTTAATTGGTAGTAGGCTTTCGAGCCTATACAGCTTGGAGTAAGACAACATGCATAAAGAGGATGATGTGGTCAAAATACTCATTTGCCTAATAATTCTGCACTCCCTGTATTAATATTACAAAGGAACCTCTATCAAGTTATGCTGCCTAATAGGATGATACTTTAGACTGATCAACTCAAAGCTATGACATACTGTCGTATATGAAAGGAACAATTTCAAAGCCATATTAAGAGG
This sequence comes from Bombina bombina, assembly GCF_027579735.1. NCBI lineage: Eukaryota > Metazoa > Chordata > Amphibia > Anura > Bombinatoridae > Bombina > Bombina bombina. The sequence goes on along the minus strand of NC_069501.1, from coordinate 852,800,517 downwards.
GAATAAGGGGAATGGCAGCAGCCTATTTTAAGAATCTAATGACTGGAAACTATTCAGAGTAGTGGCTAGGGGTGAGAAGAGAAGCTATGAGAGTGGTTAATCTTATCTTAGAATGGCAAGTTATCCAAAAGAAGGGTGTGATCAATTCCCATTCTCTTTCTATGGTGTGATGAAATATAAATTAGGACATAAGATTCATGTCGAGATGTATGCAACTACTCACCCATCCAAGCGAATGTAGGTATGTCTTATAGCTTATTAAATATACTACATGGGGCATATATAGTAAATTCATTTCCAGACCAATGTTAGATATCAGAAGATATATGAGCAGCCGCAATGTAAACTTATGACTATATACTAAATTTATAGCGGGCAAAAAGCCGCTAGTTAAGTAGCCCAGATAATAACCTGGGACAGTTTAATATTCTAGCATATGTTCCTCAAGTAATTAGAGGGTCACTCTTGGACCTTGCTATACTATTGATATAGGCAAGAGGAATTATAATATTGACATTGACCACTCTTGGGCCTCAGCATGTTTATGTTAAGTATGTTTCCTCGCTGGTCAAAAAAGGTAATTATTGTACCTAATAACTCTTAAAGAATATGTAAGAGGAAATTGGCATTTAAGAGCCGCTCTGAAGAGTAGTAACTTAGCAGAATGAAGCTAAATGTAGAGGATATTGATCAAGGGGGAGCTACGTATGTATAGATAATCTGGAGGAAATTATGATAAGGCTAAACAAACTGGCTTATTGTGGCGTGGGGAGGAAAGATTCTATGGGTTTGCGTAATCTCTCAGCTATGGGTCACCTACCTAATTGTGGGGCTCAACAAAGGTATGCTAAAAACAGAAAATGAATTTGGTCAAGGCATCTTGTGCATACTGTTATAATGATATTTGTGGAGCAGAAAATAAAGTCAAAGTGCTAAAAGAAGTGGAGTGAATTGTTATTTATATTGTACGTGCAATCCCAAGAGGTATGACGCAGGAATAATGCTATAGGGGCTTGTGGCGCTAAATTGTACCTTAACCTATCCAATTGTGCCCCATATGAGTTGAGCATAGTCCATGCTAATATTAATGGTGCCAATTTATGTCTTGGTTGATCTTGCTATAGACAAAAGGTATAATTCCATAGTTCGTCAAGTTATGTACTAGACAGGGACATCCTTGGAATTAACTGGGTATATTAATAAATATGTCCATTAATAATCATATATTCCTAGCTAAAGCACCAGGTCAGCTCAACAGGGCATAATAGATGACCATTTTTAGATCTGCGAGAACTAGCCAAGTATATAGGAACAATATAAATAACTATGGTTAAGTATACAACTTGTCAAAATCCTGTATGCAGTCTGGTATGAGGAGAGTTCATGTATGGTTGATTCACCTGGGCGACAATAATGAGGATAATTACCACTTATGCATGGGAAGATGACCAGGAACCTAGTGGCTTCATGTAGGTCAGCCCACTCCACTCTTAGATGACATACCAAATATGGGGAAAGATGTTATAAACAAAAGTAAACCCATAAGAATATATGCATTTGAGAATATATGAAAAAAAATAGATCAACAATATACAGGGAACTCAAATTAGATATAAGCATTGAACAATAAAGTGTAGCGAATATCTTATGAAAAACAATGCCTGCTAAAAAGAGCGTAGGGTAGATTTTTCAGAAGTGCGTGCACAACCTAACATAATATGACCACTTCTTAATGTGATGAAATCAGACCTAAGGCCGTCATGAGTAGCACCTCAATAGAAGGGGAATAATATAATGTGCTTAAGGATATGAGGGTCAAAACACATACATTTATAAGTCTTATCTTATTCTGTCTATCTGTAACCTAAATACTAGCCAAAGTTCAGTTGGATATAGAACGATAGTTAGCTCCCAAACCTCCGGGCCCGACCCAGGAAAAGTTAATCCTATACCAGTCTCAATACGATAGAAAAAAAACCCTGTGGTGGATAGAAGTGGCCCCGTACTGCATACATAGGACTCACTGTTAGGTAAGAATTGAAGTGGGGCTGTGTACCAAGGTCGGAAGAATGCTGAGTATTTAGGTAATAGGCCAATGGGAATAATAGAGGTTGTGGCACCAACAGCAACAAAGCTTATTGTAGTCATGGATCCTTTAGCTCTGTCAATAAGAGAGACATGCTTTTTGGAGGTCTCAGGTGTCAAAGTCACCGCTTTCTGACTCCCCTCCAGATGATCGGCCGCATCCATCCCGGTGCTAGTCACAACCCAAGGCCCTCTAGATGGATGCTGCGTAGACTGTAGGAGCTCCATAGAGGACAATCAAGTTGCATGATGAAGGAACTCCGAAGTCTGGCAGCGAACCTCCATTGTCGGCTTCAGAAACCCCATGTCAGATGTTTTAGTCGGATCTGCTCCCTGTAGGATTAAAGATAGCATAGTTATATCGGCCTCTTGATAAATAAAAGATTTGCCATCTTCCTCTGCGTGGCCATTTTTGACTATAGCTTTCAGCTCGCTAAATCCCCTCTCTGCCTTAACTTCAATTTCTGAAGAGTAAAAAGAAATGCCAAGATACAGCGCTACACTACCCTCAGATGAGGGTTGGGTTGCTAAAGATGGTGTCCACGACTAGGAATGTGTATACATAAAGGTTAATATATAATATTGTGTTACACAAAGAATATATATAAAACCATGTGAAAAAGTACTTAAAAGGTAAAAGATTAAAAACAAAATATATATATATAGGATGTGATATTAAAATGTATTAAACAAACATTTTATTAACATAAACTGACAGTTAAAAATACAGTTAAAAATAGATTCAACAATCTAATGGATTGCCCCATACAATGTCCAAGAAGTTATGTCCTATGTAACATACAAGTGTTTAAGTCCCATACCAAAATGTCCAAAGCAAATGTTCAAGGTTAATATCCAAAAAAATAAATAAAAATAAAAAATAAAATATAAAATAAAAATGATAATATGTCCAAAGTTGGTGTAAAAATCAAAAAGGTGAAAAAATGTAAAAAATATAAAAAATATATTAAAAAATATTTTTTGAAAAGATGAAAAAATGAATAAAAATATATAAAAAATATATGAGTTGTGATCAGCAACCCATATGGAAGGAATATAATATATGTGATAGTGAATAATTCTCGTGAGGTGTACACCTAAAAAGTGTGTATAAAAATGTGTGTATATAAAAGGGTGTGGTAAAAAATGTGTCAAAAAAAATGTGTCATAAAAAAGGATTAAAAATCCTGGTGAAATAAATAAAGTCCAAATTGCTCCAAAAAAATGTGTATATAATTCCAAGTATTCCAAATGTGAGTGTAGAAAGTGCTGGGTTGATGTTCCTCTTCTTAAAAGGTTATCAAATGTAATGGGATATCCTCCTGTACCTAAAAAAGTGTACAGAAAATAGACATAGTGCAATAAAATCACTTTAGAATGACAACAACAGTATTCTACTCACCAGATATATTCTGAGCTGCAATACCAGTGTATAGCCAACGAGTTTTGGTCCTCAGGGACCTTTCTCAAGACTGGTAGCAGCTGTCTGGCTTCTACACCTTAAGTGTGTTTTGATAGCCAATGGGATGGTTTGTGGAAATTGCGCCTAAAATTCGCGCCAAATTTGCCGGTGGAAGTGCCAACTCATTTTGGCATATTGGGGTTATAGTATATTGACTTGGCAAAATGCAAAGTTGCCTATATGAGTGTAAATATATGTAATGGCAATCAGGAAAGATGGAAAGATTGGAAGAAAGTAGACTGTTTCAAACACAAGCACCACTCTCAACCAATCAAATTAAAAATTAAAGAAATTTTAAAACCAAAGCAATTTTTAAATGTTTTTTTAAAAAAAAGTTTTAAAAAGGTTTCTTTGGGGTTCAAAACCTTTTTTAAAATCAAGGTTCCAAAAGCTTTTACAATATATATATTTTTTACATAATATATTTTTTACATAATATTTTTATAATAATATTTTTACACAAATTTTCTATATTTTTTAGATATTTATATATTTGTACTTATAAGCTACCCCCAAACCTATTGGCAGACTCCTGAAACTATATAGGACATTGAAATCCTCAGGATAGAAATATTATTGACAGTAATAGGTTCTAAACACACTACTATGCAATATAATACCAACTCCTGTTTTAAGTAATGTCTACCTCTGTTTACGTAATGTTAGGTAATAAATATATAACTCCAACATAACGGTTTTATAATTTTGTACCCACAACATATGGATATCCATATGCCCTTATTTGTATCTTACAATTTTTTATATATTGTATTTGCATTTTTATTTTTATACCAGATATTTGTATTTTTATTCTATACCAGACATTCTGAGCTTCCAATACCAATCCCAATTTTTATTCATATGTCATATATTTTTTATTATTTTTTATCATTTTATCTTTTTATATAATTAAACTTATTCACATAGAGATTGTTTTTTATGTAATAACACAACTACAAGGAACAATGCCATTACATATATTTACACTCATATAGGCAACTTTGCATTTTGCCAAGTCAATATACTATAACCCCAATATGCCAAAATGAGTTGGCACTTCCACCGGCAAATACACATGATATATATTCTTTCCCCTTTCGGATGTCACGCGCATTAAGCGTGTCACTTCCGGTCTGCAAATAAACGTCACTTCCGGTGGGCCCTAACATCCGGTATAAACATCCGGTGAGCGGACACTAAGGAGAATTGGACAATTTTTGCCTAAAACTCAATGCACTCATTTTTGACATAATAGAAATGGGGGACAATATAATTATCAATTTCTGGAAATGTATTTTAAATGAGAATTTAAACAAAAAAAAAAAAAAAAATTTGGCGCAAATTTTAGGCGCAATTTCCACAAACCATCCCATTGGCTATCAAAACACACTTAAGGTGTAGAAGCCAGACAGCTGCTACCAGTCTTGAGAAAGGTCCCTGAGGACCAAAACGCGTTGGCTATACACTGGTATTGCAGCTCAGAATATATCTGGTGAGTAGAATACTGTTGTTGTCATTCTAAAGTGATTTTATTGCACTATGTCTATTTTCTGTACACTTTTTTAGGTACAGGAGGAAATCCCATTACATTTGATAACCTTTTAAGAAGAGGAACATCAACCCAGCACTTTCTACACTCACATTTGGAATACTTGGAATTATATACACATTTTTTTGGAGCAATTTGGACTTTATTTATTTCACCAGGATTTTGAATCCTTTTTTATGACACATTTTTTTTTGACACATTTTTTACCACACCCTTTTATATACACACATTTTTATACACACTTTTTAGGTGTACACCTCACGAGAATTATTCACTATCACATATATTATATTCCTTCCATATGGGTTGCTGATCACAACTCATATATTTTTTATATATTTTTATTCATTTTTTCATCTTTTCGAAAAATATTTTTTAATATATTTTTTATATTTTTTACATTTTTTCACCTTTTTGATTTTTACACCAACTTTGGACATATTATCATTTTTATTTTATATTTTATTTTTTATTTTTATTTATTTTTTTGGATATTAACCTTGAACATTTGCTTTGGACATTTTGGTATGGGACTTAAACACTTGTATGTTACATAGGACATAACTTCTTGGACATTGTATGGGGCAATCCATTAGATTGTTGAATCTATTTTTAACTGTATTTTTAACTGTCAGTTTATGTTAATAAAATGTTTGTTTAATACATTTTAATATCACATCCTATATATATATATTTTGTTTTTAATCTTTTACCTTTTAAGTACTTTTTCACATGGTTTTATATATATTCTTTGTGTAACACAATATTATATATTAACCTTTATGTATACACATTCCTAGTCGTGGACACCATCTTTAGCAACCCAACCCTCATCTGAGGGTAGTGTAGCGCTGTATCTTGGCATTTCTTTTTACTCTTAACTTTTGGAGTCTGGTTGGGAGACTCTGCCTATATCAGATATAGCTTGTATGGTATTATTGTGGCGCTGATAGATATACATTCATTTTAACTTCAATTTCTGCCAGTAGGGTGTAAAAAACTGCATAATATTCCTCCATCCTCAATCAACAGTAAGATGTTCCTGTTTTACCCGGGTAACCATGGGGGGGTCACGATAGATGTTGTAGTAAGGCCTCCGTCTGATATCAAAAATAGTTAAATTTTTAGGGCTCTAGCCTGTGTAAACTTTATAAAGTTGGCTCAGATCAGCATGTAAACAATTTGTAAGGTAAATATACTCATCATTCGATGTTAGTAGCTGTCTGAATTGTAAAAAATTGATCATTCATCAGTTTTTGGTTAGAGCCTCTAAATCTGCCACTGATCATTGCCACTGCTTGGACACGCCCCCTTCTTTTAACATTTTAATTTTGACATTTATAGCATTTGTTTGCTTTCAATTGCTGTGGTGAGTAGTAAAAAGAAAGAATAAGCAAAATATCTGTCTATGTCCTTAATAAAATCTAGATTCTACCAGACGTATTAGTGTATCTAGGTATGACGACTTTCACCACATACCTAACCCTACTGAATATTTTCTTAACCATATAGGTATGTTGCAATTTCTCTACCTTAGGAGATGTCGAGAAGAATGCTAAAGATTAACATGACTAGTAGGTATCTCACACTGAAATGCTAAGAATGCCATGTCTCATCCAAAGAATGTACTGATATAACATTGTACGATGTCAATGGAAGATTGTTTGTTATATTGTTAATGCAATGTTTACCAACAATAACATTTTTGAAAAAAAATAAATCTAGATTATACCATCATGAAGTCTGGATAAACGCAATTATAAAATTATGAGTATGTCTAGACTTTGTATTTATACACTATACATTTTCATAGTTTTAGTATTTTTTTAAACATCCAAATGCTTAATTGTAATCATAACTAGACATGCTGATAATAATATTTTTTGTTGTGTATTAGATTTCATATGTTAAAAGTGTGTTAACGTCTTAAGTGCGGTTTCGTCTTGACTGTATCTATGTGCTGGAATAGGATATAATATGTAATTCCTTAACAGTCATCTTTATCCACAGATAGAGGGAGTAGACATATTGGAGCTGGGATGAAGCTGATTACTTTCACACCTTCCATGCAATGCCATGAAGCAGGAACAAATTCATGTACAGACTATATTCAAAATTAGCAATATTCCAGGTTAGTAACTTGGTGTCAGACGACAGAACTTATCTTTACCTATCTATACTCGTAATAAAGAATAGACTATTTCAACAATCTGAGACCATCCGTGATGTATACATTTTTGGAATCTACTGCACATTAAATGTCTTGTCTCCTGGGCACTGACACAGGCTGGCTGACATGTTAATTTATTGCAAGACTACATGCAATAATAATTGTGCAAGCTAACTTGAATGTATCATAAACTTTAGGATATTTCCTAAACATAAGTGGCATTTTAAACATGGGGCACTTACGAAAACATTATGTAAATATTTTTCAGAAGCTCCTGGTAGTGAATGAACTTGCAATTTCAGTCTTGAAATCTGAAATTAAATAAACCTGACACTTAAATCGCACAGAAAAAAGTGATGTGCATTTTTTTTTTTAAAATACTTTATTTATTAAAGAAGCACGGGACAACAACTTACAAGGTAATATTATTAAAAAACAGAAAGGAAAATAGTCAAACTATCTAAATGTTAAGCTGCTGCACCTCTAAGAAACACTATACTCCTCAAATGATAGTGTTAAATTGTAAAAAAGAAAATGGTCAAAAGGTGGCGCTAATTGTAAAAAAGAAAATGGTCAAAAGGTGGCGCTATTGTAAAAAAGAAAATGGTCAAAAGGTGGCGCTAATTGTAAAAAAGAAAATGGTCAAAAGGTGGCGCTATTGTAAAAAAGAAAATGGTCAAAAGGTGGCGCTACCTTTTGACCATTTTCTTTTTTACAAGGTAATATTATGCAATAGAGTTGCTTGAACACATAGCAACACAATAATGTATATCAAAAAGCCAGAAAAAAAAATGTCCATCTCAAGTTTCCATATGCTATGGTTGGATGAGTGTCTGACAACTTCTACTTTTTACTTTAAATACAATAAAATAGCATATAACACACAATACGACATAGACAATTAAAAAACATAATCCAAAATATAGTAATCAGTCTCCCATAAGTATTAACCAAAGAAGTGCAATATGCTAAGCCTGAAAAATTCTCTGAACAATCAAAGCTCCAAGCTATTTCCCTCAGACTCTGCTAGACTTGTGGATCCTCCCAATTTGCCTCAAATCCTTTCTTCCATGATAAACTCAGAAACAGAAATGGGCATTATAATTTGGCATTGTAGAGGTGTAGGTAGAGTATTTATAAAAATCTCCTATTTGTATAACCCGTGTGTCTATCTCACCCTGCACATCGGCTTGTTCTATCCGCAACTGGTGATGTATCTTATTTTTCAAGGTGTTAAGCGTTGGGGGGGAGGCTGAAAGTCACAGTGATAATATTAGATGTCTGACTAATAATAGGACATTTTTAACAAATCCTGCCTGTCTATTTGTGTCTCTATCGGTAAGTAATAATAATATCATAGGTCACATCAATGTTATATTGGTTTTACACTCTTTACTCAGCCAATAGGCAGTCATCCCCCAGAATCTACAGACTTTGGGACATTCCCACATAAGATGTGTCAACGAAGGACAAGGGATATTACATTTTTTTACAAACTAGCACCTAAAGTCTTGCATTAGGGTTAAAAAGCAGTGTTGAGAGGTCCCAACGCTGCTTTTTAACGCCCGCTGGTATTACGAGTCTTGCAGGTACAGATGTACCGCTCACTTTTTTGGCGCGACTCTAAAACACCGCAAATCCACTTACGTCAATTGCATATCCTATTTTTTCAATGGGACTTTCCTAACGCCGGTATTACGAGTCTTGCTAAAAGTGAGCGGTACACCCTTTACCTCCAAGATCCTTAACGCATTTGAAAGTCAGTAGTTAAGAGTTTTATGGGCTAACGCTGTAACATAAAACTCTTAACTAAAGTGCTAAAAAGTACACTAACACCCATAAACTACCTATTAACCCCTAAACCGAGGCCCCCCCACATCGCAAATACTATAATAAAATTTTTAACCCCTAATCTGCCGAACCGGACATCGCCGCCACTTTAATAAATATATTAACCCCTAAATCGCCGCACTCCCGCCTCGCAAACACTAGTTTAATTTTATTAACCCCTAATCTGCTGCCCCCAACGTCGCCGCCACTATATTAAATGTATTAACCCCTAAACCTAAGTTTAACCCTAACACCCCCCCTAACTTAAATATAATTGAAATAAATCTAAAGAAAATTACTCCAATTAACTGAATTATTCCTATTTAAAACTAAATACTTACCTATAAAATAAACCCTAAGCTAGCTACAATATAACTAATAGTTACATTGTAGCGATCTCAGGGTTTATTTTTATTTTACAGGCAAGTTTGTATTTATTTTAACTAGGTACAATAGTTATTAAATAGTTATTAACTATTTAATACCTACCTAGCTAAAATAAGTACAAATTTACCTGTAAAATAAAACCTAACCTAAGTTACAATTAGACCTAACACTACACTATAATTAAATTCATTCCCTAAATTAACTACAATTAAATACAATTAAATAACATTATCTAAAGTATGAAAAAAACACTAAATTACAGAAAATAATAAAATAATTACAAGTTTTTAAAACTAATTACATCTAATCGAATCCCCCTAATAAAATAAAAAAGCCCCCCCAATATAATAAAAAGCCCTACCCTATACTAAATTACAAATAGCCCTTAAAAGGGCCTTTTGCGGGGCATTGCCCCAAAGTAATCAGCTCTTTAACCTGTAAAAAAAAATACAATACCCCCCCAACATTAAAACCCACCACCCACACACCCAACCCTACTCTAAAACCCACCCAATCCCCCCTTAATAAAGCCTAACACTAACCCTTTGAAGATCACCCTACCTTGAGAAGTCTTCACCCAGCCGGGCCGATGTCTTCAACTAAGCCGGGCGAAGTGGTCCTCCAGACGGGCAGAAGTCTTCATCCAAGCCGGGCAGAAGAGGTCCTACAGACGGGCAGAAGTCTTTATCCAGACGGCATCTTCTATCCTCATCCATACGGAGTGGAGCGGGTCCTCTTCGACACGGAGCATCCTCTTCTGTCTTCATCTGACAACTAAATGATGGTACCTTTAAGTGATGTCATCCAAGATGGCGTCCCTTCAATTCCGATTGGCTGATAGAATTCTATCAGCCAATCGGAATTAAGGTAGAAAAAATCCTATTGGCTGATCCAATCAGCCAATAGGATTGAGCTCGCATTCTATTGGCTGTTCCAATCAGCCAATATAATGTGAGCTCAATCCTATTGGCTGATTGGATCATCCAATAGGATTGAACTTCAATCCTATTGGCTGATTGCATCAGCCAATAGGATTTTTTCTACCTTAATTACGATTGGCTGATAGAATTCTATCAGCCAATCGGAATTGAAGGGACGCCATCTTGGATGACGTCACTTAAAGGTACCGTCATTTAGTCGTCGGATGAAGACAGAAGAGGATGCTCCGCGTTGGATGGCTTGAAGATGGACACGCTCCACTCCGGATGGATGAAGATAGAAGATGCCGTCTGGATGAAGACTTCTGCCCATCTGGAGGACCTCTTCTGCCCGGCTTGGATGAAGACTTCTGCCTGTCTGGAGGACCACTTCGCCCGGCTTCGTTGAGGACTTCGGCCCGGTTGGGTGAAGACTTCTCAAGGTAGGGTGATCTTCAAGGGGTTAGTGTTAGGTTTTATTAAGGGGGGATTGGGTAGGTTTTAGAGTAGGGTTGGGTGTGTGGGTGGTGGGTTTTAATGTTGGGGGGTATTGTATTTTTTTTACAGGTTAAAGAGCTGATTACTTTGGGGCAATGCGCCGCAAAAAGCCCTTTTAAGGGCTATTTGTAATTTAGTATAGGGTAGGGATTTTTATTATTTTGGGGGGCTTTTTTATTTTATTAGGGGGATTAGATTATGTGTAATTAGTTTAAAAAACTTGTAATTATTTATTATTTTCTGTAATTTAGTGGGGTTTTTTCATACTTTAGATAATTTTATCTAATTGTATTTAATTGTATTTAGTTTATTTAATTTACTTAATTATAGTGTAGTGTTAGGTGTAATTGTAACTTAGGTTAGGTTTTATTTTACAGGTAAATGTGTCTTTATTTTAACTAGGTAGCTATTAAATAGTTAATGTCTATTTAATAACTATTGTACCTAGTTAAAATAAATACAAAGTTGCCTGTAAAATAAAAATAAACCCTGAGATAGCTACAATGTAACTATTAGTTATATTGTAGCTATTTTAGGGTTTATTTTATAGGTAAGTATTTAGTTTTAAATAGGAATAATTTAGTTAATTATAGTAATTTTCTTTAGATTTATTTAAATTATATTTAAGTTAGGGGGGTGTTAGGGTTAGACTTAGATTTAGGGGTTAAAAACTTTAATATAGTGGCGGCGACATTGGGGGCGGCAGATTAGGGGTTAATAATTGTAGATAGGTTGCGGCGACATTGGGGGCGGCAGATTAGGGGTTAATAAATATAATGTAGGTGTCAGCGATGTTGGGGGCAGCAGATTAGGGGTTAATATGTATAATGTAGGTGGCGGCGGTGTCCGGAGCGGCAGATTAGGGGTTAATAATATAATGCAGGTGTCGGCGATGTCTGGGTCGGCAGATTAGGGGTTAATAAGTGTAAGATTAGGGGTTCATGTTAGGGTGTTAGGTGTAGATATAAAATGTATTTCCCCATAGGAATCAATGGGGCTGCGTTAGGAGCTGAACGCTGCTTTTTTTGCAGATGTTAGGTTTTTTTTCAGCCGGCTCTCCACCATTGATTCCTATGGGGAAATCATGCACAAGCATGTTTAGCCAGCTCACCGCTACCGTAAGCAGCGCTGGTATTGAGATGAGATGTGGAGCAAAGTTTTACTCTCCGTTCACTTTTCTGCGGCTAACGCCGGGTTTAAAAATACCCATAATACCAGCATTGTCTGAAGGTGAGCAGTGAGCATAAACTGCACGTTAGCCCCGCACAGCTTTACCAACAAAACTCGTAATCTAGCCGTAGATTTGGCAATGGGGTTAATTGGTTTGTTGCAAGGTAAGTTTGTATTGTGTTTCCTTTAGAACTGCTGATAAGGTGGCGGTTCTTGCTCTGTCAAAGCTCTCTGTCACAGTTTCCACTGTTATCTTTAGGTAGCCTGTAGTCGCCCAATAGTCAGAGATCTGTGTCAATAAAGTGTCAGCTCTAGATGATATTAAAAGATTGTATGCCGGAGAGTGCAGACGTTGCTTAAAAAGAGAAGATAAAGCGTCCTAATGTGAGGGGCCCCAGCACAAGGCATCCTGGTGGATCAATTGATTAACATGGCGGACTTGTAAGTATGCAAAATAATGTTTCCTAGAAATGTCAAATTGTTCTTGCAATTATCAAAAAGACAAGATGTTCTTCTGACTGATGTCAATCATCTGGCCCATAGTCAGTAGGCCTTTAGTAGCCCATTGCTTAAACTGACTCAATGTGAGACCTGGGATGAAATCTAAGTTCCCATATAATGGGGGTAATATAAAATGTGAGCCATGATTCCCCCAGAAAGTGGTAATTTTTTTCCAAGCCATGATGAGACCTTTGAATATCCAGTTGTTTTTAACACAACTGGGGAGTCTAAAGTAATTTGCAAGGGTAGATATCTAAGAGAAATTGGGGAGACCCAAGCATTTTCCACATCTCTAATCATATATTGTCCAGAATCCGTAACCCAATCTAGCACTATTTTCACTAGTGCAGCCCAGTTGTACCACTGGACATAAAGATAGACGAAACCCTCCTTTCGATGACGGGCCAAACAGTTTAGCCAGTCCTATTTTACTCTTTTTATTTCTCCATATGAATGTAGCATATGCTGCATCTAGTCTCTGAATATATTTGTTAGTCAGTAACAGGGGGAGTACCTGCATTACATAAAAGAGCTTTGGGAAAACTGACATTTTGATGAGGTTTATCCTCCCTGATAAAGTTAAAGGGAGGTGTATCCAATTTTTTTTCTTCAAAAATTCAGTTTGAGATATGACGAGGGACACATTTAACTAGTACCAGGTGTGTGGTTGACTCACCAGGTGTACCCCAAGGTAGGTAAACAAACCAGAAACTATTTTAAATGGCCAATCTTTTAGTGGTCACTGTTTGCCCCTTTTAAGCCAAAGTAGTTCTGATTTATTTATGTTTACTTTTAGTCCAGAAAAGCTGCCATACATTTCGATGGTGGTCATAATTTGGGGTATTTAGATGTCTGGATCTCTGATGAAAAGAAGAAGATCATCAGCGTAAAGCGATAATTTAATTTTCTTGTCTGCAATTAATATTGCAATTGCCATGTTGAACAGCAAGGGTAACAAAGGGCATCCTTGGCGTGTGCCCCTAGCTAGTGGAAAAGGAGTGGAAACTTGACCATTAATCAGTAGCGAGGCTTTAGGTTGGTGATATAATTTGGCTATCAGGTTGGGGAATTCACCCTGCAATCCAAACATCTCCATGGAATGAAACGGATATGACCATTCTATCCAGTCAAACGCCTTCCCCGCATCTAATGTTAGAAGACAGACGCTGGACAGGCTTTCATAATCTCTCCTTTTTTATGCCAATAATAGGACAACGCTAAGAGGACTTTTCTAATATTCATTACAGATGATCTGTGTTTGATGAAGCCTGTCTGGTCTTCATTAATGATAGATGGGAGAATAGTCGCTAGTCTGTCAGCAAGGACTTTAGTCAGCAGTTTGTAAGCACTATTTAAAAGCGATATTGGGCGATAAGAGCTGGGAGATTCTGGGTCTCTATCCTGCTGAGGAATGATTCAAGTGAAGTTAAGAGATCTGTCAGGGCTATATCTGGGGCCAGGATCTTATAATATTATGCAGGCAGTTCATCAGGTCCTGCTGCTTTGCCTGCTGACAAGTTTTTGAGAGCCTTCAAGATTTCTGGTACCGAAAATACTCTTTGGAGTTTTACTTTTCCCCAGAACTCTGTTTTCCTTTGCTCATCAGCTCTTTGACCTTAATAAAAATCTTGATAAAAGTTTCTAAACCCTCCATTATATCTTTTGTGGGTAGTTTGCGGATATTACCTATTTTCAGGGCGGAGATATATGGTTTGGGGAAATATAGTCTGGTCACATTCGCTAATAGTTTTCCTGTTTTGTTCCTGAACCTATAGAATCTACCCTGTGTATACACCCGAGTCAAGTTTGCATCTCTTTCTTTCGTAAATAATATGTTCTCTATTCTGTCTAGAAGGGTGTGCTAAATAGTCACAATATGCTGTGAGGACTTGATTATCCTAGTGTTCGGTCATCTTTCTTTGTTTCCTACAGTAGGCAGCAGCAAAGGAGGTAATCTCCTGCCTTAGAGGCATGCCAAAACAAATCTATGTCTCGTCAAGATTAATTGAGGTCGGCATAATCTTTCCATTTTGCCTGAATATGTTGTTTAAAGGCTGTGTTTTGAGAAAGAAAACAGGGAAACTTCCAAGTAGAGACAACTATCTGTGAAATTCCCGTGTCTATGATGTTATTGTTAACTAGGGGCAATATTAGAAAGTAATCTATGCAGGACAATGTTTGGTGTGTCTTAGACATACAAGAGTAGTCTCTGTCGTCAGGCTGTCTTAGTCGCCACGCATCTATCAGACTAGAGGTTTGCATTAAAATTTAATTAATTTAGAATCTGTCTTGATCGAGGGGCATGATTTCAATTTTTTGCTAGTATTAGAGGGGTCCTGGAACCTATCTAGTGGTGTGTGTGGTGCCATATTGAAATCCCCACCAATGATCTAAGGGGCGTCCACTACTGAAACTAACTGAGCTTGATATTTGGACCAAAATTGTTTTTTGTTATTGTACCGTAACTCCCATGCTTGTGATTGCAGGGTTTGGGACAGAGAAGAGCTTACCAGTTAGGCGCTGTGTTGAAGAGGAAGCTGCTAGTTGAAAGCGTGAGTCCGGTTGCTACAGTCCGAATCCAAGATGGAGCCGGGCTGCGCCTATTATCCACTGTATGGCTTGCCAGGGGTAAAGGCATGGTTCTGCTCCATTCACGCCGTGATTTCCAGCTGTGGCAGGGTAAGGGTGATCCTTAGATGTAGTTGCCCAGCAAGGATGAGGGTGTGGGGGTTCGGAAGGCAGCAATTTATACAGCTGCAGACTCTGAGCTATCCGTGGCGATACGAATAAGCCACCCACCCACCCACTGGAAGTCGAGAGTTGTTGCATTTAGTTCAGGTCAAACCCGAACACTATTGCGCCATGCACAGGAAAAAACATTTTCAGAATATAAAATATTCACTATGCATAATAACACATATACACAAACTCGCACATGAACATTCCCACTCTCTCATACACTCTCTCACACAGACACTCTCTCTCTTACAGACACTATCTCGCTCTCACACAGGGAAACCCTTAGCATTTGCAGAGCCCTGGGCAAGACAAATTTGCTCCCCAGCCCCCTTATTCCCAACTCCAATTGTCCCACCTCTGTATGTCTCGCCCACTTTATGGCCCACCCCAGTCCCAATCCAAAGTTTTCCCCTTAAAGTACAACACAGAGGTGTAAGGTTGCAAACAGAATTTGTATAAATATAGAATAACATAGTCACATTTAAAAACATGTTTTAAAACAAATTAAATTCTTGTTTGCTACAATTGGTTTTCAATAGCAAAGCTCCACCCTACCTGAATAGTAATCTTTTGTGCTTTGTTTTAAGCAGTTTATTTACCAGTTTAAAAGCCACAATCAAGGTATTTACACAATTTTGCCAAATTAAGCTACTCTATTAAGCTTGACTCTTTCCGCTGAAATTTACCTTAAAGGGACACTGAACCCAACATTTTTCTTTCATGATTCAGATAGAGCATGTAATTTTAAGCAACTTGCTAATTTACTCCTATTATCAAAAAAAATGGGCCGGCATCTAAACTTACATTCTTGCATTTCAAATAAAGATACCAAGAGAATAAAGAACATTTGAAAATAGGAGTAAATTAGAAAGTTGCTTAAAATTGCATGCTCTATCTGAATCACAAAAGAAAAATTTTGGGTTCAGTGTCCCTTTAAGTAGTAGTCATAGATATCTAGATCTGGAAAAAGGACTTCCTGCTTCTCTCAACATGAATTGCTTTTAGCTTTCATCTGTAATGTTTTCTCTTATCCATGCAGACATTGGGGCATAAGTATCAAGGTCTGTTGGACCTGATCCGACAGTGCGGATAAGGTCCGACAGACCTCTCTGAATACGGCGAGCAATACGCTCGCCGTATTCAGCATTGCACCAGCAGCTCACAAGAGCTGCTGGTGCAATGCCACCCCCTGCAGACTCGCGGCCAATAGGCCGCCAGCAGGGGGTGTCAATCAACCCGATCGTACTCGATCGGGATGATTTCCGGCGATGTCTGTCCGCCTGCTCAGAGCAGGTGGACAGGTTATGGAGCAGTGGTCTTTGTGACCGCTGCTTCATAACTGCTGTTTCTGGCGAGCCTGCAGGCTCGCCAGAAACACGGGGCATCAAGCTATATTCGGAGCTTGATAGATAGGCCCCATTGTCTCATCTAAATTGTACCTTTATACCTTCTGTAACTGCTGCAGTACCCAAACAGTTTTGAACTGCACCCATTACGTACACAGTCTGCTTGGCGGCCGCCTCGCTCACCTTTGGCTACATTTAGTCACGAATCAGCAAGTGCCACCCAGGATCTGAACCAAAAATGGTCTGGCTTCTAAGCTTGCATTCCTGCTTTTTCAAATAAAGGTACTAAGAGAATGAAGAAAAATTGATAATAGGAGTAAATTACAAAGTTGCCTAAAATTGCATGCTCTATCTGAATCAGGAAAGAAAAAATTGAGTTTCAAATACCTTTAAGTTTGAAAATAAAGCAAACAAAAAAACTCATTTGAAAATAAAGAAAAATGTGAAGCTGAGCAACAAATTTAGTACAGTTGGAGTACACTTGGAACACTTTTTACCTCTGTGATTACCTTGTATCTAAGCCTCTGTGAAATGCCCCCTTATTTCAGTTATTTTGACAGACTTGCATTTTAGCCAATGAGTGCTAACTTATAAATAACTCCACAGGAGTGAGCACAATGTTACTTATATGGCACACATGAACTAGAGCTGTCTAGCTCTGAAAAACTGAAAAATGAGATAAATAATACAAAAAAATAAAAATGAGTAAAAAATATATTAAAACTGGGTTCTGTCAAAAAGCTGCCAGTACCTAATATGGCAGACACTAGTGAGAGAGCTGTTTGGAAGAGATCAGGGAGCTGGGATGGTAAGGGGGATCCTGCACTGTAGAAAACAAAAAAACAAACCATTATTAAAAATAAAAAAAAAAGTCCCTAAAATTTCATACTGGCAGGCTGCATACCAGTACATAAGATGGTGGTGACCAGTGGGGGTGAGGTAGAGAAGACAGCTGTTTAGGAGTGATCAGGTAGGAATCATGTGGTGGGAGGTATCAGGGGGGAGAATAATCTTTACACTACATGATATGATTGTATTTGGTAGTGAAACAATGGCATGAAATATATCAAAATGGGCCAAGATCAATACCTTGGGTTGTCTACTAAAAAATATAGATATAGGCTTGATAGGTTAAAAAAAACTCTGTTTAAAAGGAATGATAGCAAAAATGCAAAAAAGTCTCTAAAATTCACAGTCCACAGTCTTATTTATTCACTAGAGAAAAGACTCCAAATCGTGTGTGCACCAGATATCTACTAGTACAGTTGGTTTTTGACAGCCCTGGATTATTGTAACGCATGCATTACTTAAAAACTACATGTCCCATAATGCAATTGTGCAAGTGGCCAACCAAAACAAGCTCATCCCTTTGTATCCTCCTCCTTCTGCTAAGAGATTGAGAAAGCTTTTCTTACATGGCTGCTCCCTGTGTGAACACAGAGCTGTAGTACCCTCTGTGAAAGCAGATCTGCTTAGGTTAGTCAAGTATGTTTGTATTCATGTTTCAGGATCTTGACTTTCCTTCCTGTTTACTTTTATTTATCTAAATTGCACAAGGTGCACAGTTTAATCAACATACAGCTAATCCTTTATTTCAATGTCATTTCTAAATGTGACATAGTGTGAAGCTTTCTGCAGAGCTGTCTACCTTTCTACTTGAAGCATGTCCAGTTTAAACTAAGTTTGCACTGTATTTACACTTTTAGGTTGTTTTGGGTTATTTTTTAAGCTTAAAAAAAGTAACACCAGTTCATTTCTTTTATCTGTGCAAGGCGCTGTTGGAATATTAAGGAATAAATAAGATATAAACAGATGTATTGAACTCTTAGAACTAATCAGGTGTAAAGGTAATGGTCAAAATCTAAACTGATTTCTGTTAATAGAGACATTTATCTTTTGATCAGCAACAACTATAAGTAGCACTAAAAATATAGAAATAAACATGCCTGGCGCAGGTCTCTTATTGGCTATTTTGTATATTCTCTACTTAGTTGCATATAAGTGGTTTTACTGTGGACTGCTGATTGGATGATACACACATAGAACCAACAGGGGGCAGTACAGAGTATTTTTTCTCTGTTTTTAAACTATCAATCCATTTACATTTCAATATTATAAGGCAACTGAATAAATAAACGTATAATTTGATAGAGAGCAGTGTTTATTTTTACCATTATATTAACCATTTAGTTAAAGGTAATTTTTTTCCCCCCTGGAAATACAGCATTGCGCATAATGCTAAAATATCAATGCTACCAAAATATTTGATTGTTTCATCCTTGGGCAGCAGTATATTGAGATTTAATGTCCTGCTTTCTCCAGATTTTGTCATATATTAAGTGCATTAAAGGAACATGAAAGTGAAAATGCTGTAATGCATTATTATACTGTTGCTTGCTAGCATATAAATATGTATTTGACCACTGCAAGGGGAGACAGCTAGCTCCCAGTAGTGTATTGCTACTCCTGAGCTTACCTAGTAGCTATGTTCTTTAGCAAAGAATATCAAGAGAACAAAGTAAACGTGATGAAATAAGTAAATTGATGTATCTATGATATGCTCTATCAGAATCATAAAACTTTAGTATTACTTTCATATCCCTTTTAAACGATACAAACACACTGGGCAGAGTTTATTGTGATAATAGGCCACTTACTAGTATTTATCCAACTGACTATTGTGGGGGTTAAGTGAGGGTCGTAATGCAAACATAACATGCTTTACCAATTTAAGTCAGTTATTCATTTCATGTAAAGTCATTCCTCATATAGTTTATGTATTTGCATTTGTATTTCGGGTAAGGGGAAAATTGAAAGAATTCAGTAAAAAGCAAATTTTCTTATTTACATTGTGCAGTCTCCACTTATCTTTTTGTTTCTGATGTGCTGCATTATATGAATGGAGTTTTTTATTTGTTTTCTTCCTGTTAACCTTGTCCTATTTAAAATGGCACTGCCCTGTAAAACTTTCTCCCCTTTTACGTGTTCCCAGTCATCCATTTTACCTGCTGGAGTGTATTCAATTGTTTACAAATAGCTCATTTACATTTATTTTGTAATTTGAAGTTGCTGCTTTTTCCTGTTGAAACTTCTACTGTTATTTAAATGTCAATACTGAAGTATTACCTATAGAAAGTCTATCCAAACAATAAGCAGCAGAAATCAAACTCTCAGTGGAGGGAGAAAGTGTGAGCACAGCCCTTCTGAAAGGGAGTTTTTGCAGCTGATTTGAATACAATGAACTATTATCAGCTGCTTGCCTAAGTACATTGTCCCTTAAAGGCAGGTATAATTTAGTAGCAGACCTATGATCTATATAACATATATATTCTCTCACACTGTTAAAGCACCATATCAGTACTAGAGGTGAATGGCCTCTGACATCTGGTATAGCTAGAAACATCCTCCAGAAGTCAGGAGGGAATTCCATTCATGTACCATCTTCTTCCTTCTAGAGTGTATTGTTTACCTGTTTGGAGTTAAACAGTATGAGCTGCAACTCTGCTCCAGCTTGAAGTGTTAGTAATTTTGCAGAAACAGAGAAATATTTGGCCTCTTTCTGTATAGCACGTTTCCTACTGCAAGGGTCCAACCTTCATCTGACCATTATCAGGGGCCTGTGACCTAGCAAATGGTTCAACTCGAGTGGATTATTAATCTGAGGCTGACTATTAGTACCCCATTTTAGACAACCCCACCCATGCAGTACAATCCTACTGGCCGGGCAGGATTGTTGTGTCATTCTGCTCCAGCTTGAAGTGTTAGTAATTTTGCAGAAACAGATAAATATTTGGCCTCTTTCTGTATAGCACGTTTCCTACTGCAAGGGTCCAACCTTCATCTGACCATTATCAGGGGTCTGTGACCTAGCAAATGGTTCAACTCTTGTACACTTGAGTGGATTATTAATCTGAGGCTGACTATTAGTACCCCATTTTAGACAACCCCACCCATGCAGTACAATCCTACTGGCCGGGCAGGATAGTTGTGTCATTCTGTAGCTTGCTGGCTACCTGCTGTGTTTGCTATTTTCCTTACATAGGGTTACCACCTTGGCCATGTTTTCCTGGACACTTATGAGTTACACATGCTGCAGGGTTGTGCAGGGAGGAACATGTATTAAGCTGTTTATCAGCACTATTTATGTGATGTCCAGAGGTACAATAAATGTTTTGAGCACAAAAAGAGAGAGCGCCTAATGGTGTAATATTGTCAGGGACCAAATAGATACAAACAAAAACAGTATCTGCCAAGTGAATACTCACAAAGAGATTGGCACTCGCAAGTAGTGCATGCAGGCGGGCTGACCTTTGTACAGCAGTCAGTACGCTGAATGTATGGAAATCGTATCGGAGATCTGTTATGATAGAAAGGAAACACAAAAAAAAATGGTGCAATATCGTCTGAACCCAGATGGACACGAAGAAGACACAGTATCAGCAAGATGTATACTCACAATGGAGTTGGCACTCGCAAGTAGTGCATTTAGGCAGGCTGACCTTAATACAGCAGTCAGTACGCTGATTGTTTGTAGCCGTTATCGGCTCAGGCTTGTCCTCTGCACACAGCGTGTGCACTGGATCATCGGCTGTGGCTCAGCTGTTCTCTGGTGGGAGGAAATCCTCTAGATGTGACGTAAACAAGGCCAAAATAATGCACCTGGAGCTGAGTGAAAGCTCAAAGCGTACACAGTGCATACAAGTTGTTATTCTGATTTGTTGGTGACAGAGTAAAAACGAGTAACTAAAAAATATTTTAAAATCATAAGTCTGGAAAAAAGAAGTCAGCGGACAAAATGCTAGGAAAAAATAATTAAAAGGGAATTTATTAGGAGCTAAATACAACGCGTTTCTTGGCCGATAATGCTCACTGGCCGTTTCATCAGGTAAGTATAAAAGTATAGTGGGAAAACAACATTTAAAAATACATAGGAAGGTCATGATTGGTTGGGACATCCACCAATAAATAACCAGGCATTTTGTTACATTTTAGAAACAATATTACGCTGACATCTTAATAAAATGCTTTTGTTACATGCAATAACAAGACTAATAGTTTGCAAATTAGAAACTGTTCCACTGTGTGTCAATGGAAACAATGTTAAAAATATTATGTTATAAAAACCATCAAAAAAAACTTTTTTGGGGTAAAATGTACAAAATACTCAGCAGCTTTTGTAATCATGTCATAAAAAAGGGGGGATGACAAAAAAGAATAAAAAAACTTGATAAGGCTATGAGGACTCTACCAGAAAAATATGAATTTAATAATTCTACGATGTACAATATAATAAGCTCGTTAATTTATCGGATCTGAAGTGTTTGATGTACTCAACAAGTATCTGTAACTGTATTAAGAGTGCCAATGCACCTAAGGGTGAACTTTGTATAGACAGTATATATTAACGCTCACTGATTAAGTTAAAGATATATATATATATATATATATATATATATATATATATATATATATATATATATATATAAATTTAGTATAATTTAAGGTGATTAATGTGCCTACAATGTATGACAAAAATGTAACTAATAATATAACTAATAATGTATATTATATAATTAACATAACAGCATTTATTGTGTATATTCTAACGTTGACCTAACAACACAGATATACTATTTCCAATATCGACAATAAAACTAAGATGTATTGGGTACAAGACATTAGGGTAAGGCACTTTTGGTATTGTGTTCGTTAGTTAAACGCTGCCAAATCCAAGTTTGAATTCAAACCTGATGGCCATAGGGTATTCAACTTGTGAATCCAGAAGGTTTCACATTGTCTTAATTTAATAACTCTATTGTAATCTGTTGAGGAAGGTATGTAATCTATAGGATAAAATTTGAATATTTCAGGGTTGCCCTGATGCTTGTTAAGGCAATGTTCTGGTATACTGTGTTTTATCTTTTTCTTTTTACAATTTTTACAATTACGTAAATGCTCTCCCCACCGTATTCTGGCTTTTCTTGAGGTGCGACCCACGTATTGGGCCCCACAAACACATTCAAGAACATAGATTATGAAGATAGAATTACAATTTAAAAATTTCTTTATAGGAAAACTTTGCCCTGCTTACCCTGCAGCATCCGTAACTCATAAGTGTCCAGGAAAACATGGCCGAGGTGGCAACCTTATCCTCCCCTTATGCCTTCCAGAGTCTCGGGAATCTGATTGTATATATGTTCCATTTACTTGCTGTAACTGAGGGGATAATAGGTCTGTATGTAAATATGCTTCCATTTTTTGCTAGTTATCACAAATTTTGTTTTTGCTATCTCTTTAAATGCAACTAGATGTCATTTTAAATTAACATAACACTGTAAATGTACAGCCGCTTAAAGTGCTTGGTATATGCAATTTAAAGGCACTTTATGTTTTTTGTGCACAGATTGCATCTCTGCAGCAAATTTATAGGAATTTTACTCATTACTCTATGGGGCCTTTAGGCTCGCCGGAAACAGTAGTTATGAAGCAGCGGTCTAAAGACTGCTGCTCCATAACTTGTCCGCCAGGGCTGAGGCTGCGGTTTGCAATCTGCCCGATCCTAAACGATCGGGCTGATTGACACCCCCTGCTTGCGGCAGATTGGCCGCAAATCTGCAGGGGCGGCATTGCACAAGCAGTTAACAAGAACTGCTTGTGCAATGATAAATGCTGACAGTGTATGCTGTCGGCATTTATCGATGTGAGGCGGACATAATACGCTACATCGTATCATGTCCGTCCACACTTTAATGAATCGGCCCCAAAAAGTCCTTTAAATGTTTAGTATGTACAGATTATATGCAGTTTTAAACTACAGACAGGTGTCTGTGTGCTGTGTTACTGTTTTATACTTCTGCGTCGGTTGGTATATGCAAGTTGGCGAACATTTTGAACAGTTTTTGTGCACAGAAAGTAAATCTAAGCAATTCCACTTTTCTTTCTTTTTTTTTCTTTGAAATGTACATCAATAAAACATAAAATCCATTTAGAAATCCTCTTCAAGAGTTAAATATTTTTAGCAGTATGTTTTGTTGTGCTTGCAATATTGATAAAATTAATAAGTAGACATCTACTCTTTTAGGGTTAGCTGTGTTGCAGTCAACCCTTGTAAGATATTAACTAATCTTCTTTGTGGGAGAGATTTGTAAACAGATATCTTTTAAAAATGATTAATAATCCTGTACCAGGGTAACCAGTTGTGAATGCAATTCTTCCTCTAAGGACTTTTCTCCCTCTTAACCAGGGATTGGCACAGACAAAGGCCGTGGCGGACATTTTCCAAGGTACATTTGAAATTAAAAACATCATTTTATAGTGCTTGGTGTTATTATACTGATGCAGATACAACTTATCATATAACCAGCCCTCCTCTGGCTATACCCATGAGCCAGTGTCACTACTGTGTCATTATATAGTGCTGGGTGTTATTATACAGATGCAGATACCACTGATCCTATAACCTGCCCTCCTCTGGCTATACCCATGAACCAGTGTAACTACTGTGTCATTATATAGTTCTTGGTGTTATACTGATGCAGATACCACTGATCCTATAACCAACCCTCCTCTGGCTATACCCATGAGCCAGTGTCACTACTGTGTCATTATATAGTGCTTGGTGTTATTATACTGATGCAGATACCACTGATCCTATAACCAGCCCTCCTCTGGCTATACCCATGAGCCAGTGTCACTACTGTGTCATTATATAGTGATGGGTGTTATAATACTGATGCAGATACCACTGATCCTATAACCAGCCCTCCTCTGGCTATACCCATGAGCCAGTGTCACTACTGTGTCATTATATAGTGATGGGTGTTATTATATTGATGCAGATACCACTGATCCTATAACCAGCCCTTCTCTGGCTATACCCATCTGCCAGTGTCACTACTGTGTCATTATATAGTTCTTGGTGTTATACTGATGCAGATACCACTGATCCTATAACCAACCCTCCTCTGGCTATACCCATGAGCCAGTGTCACTACTGTGTCATTATATAGTGCTTGGTGTTATTATACTGATGCAGATACCACTGATCCTATAACCAGCCCTCCTCTGGCTATACCCATGAGCCAGTGTCACTACTGTGTCATTATATAGTGATGGGTGTTATTATACTGAGGCAGATACCACTGATCCTATTACCAGCCCTCCTCTGGCTATACCCATGAGCCAGTGTCACTATTGTGTTATTATATAGTGCTGGGTGATATTATACTGATGCAGATACCACTGATTCTATAACCAGCCCTCCTCTGGCTATACAAATGAGCCAGTGTCACTACTGTGTCTTTATATAGTGCTTGGTGTTATTATACTGATGCAGATACCACTGATCCTATAACCAGCCCTCCTCTGGCTATACCCATGAACCAGTGTCACTACTGTGTCATTATATAGTTCTTGGTGTTATTATACTGATGCAGATACCACTGATTCTATAACCAGCCCTCCTCTGGCTATACCCATGTGCCAGTGTCACTACTGTGTCTATGTATAGTGCTTGGTGTTATTATACTGATGCAGATACCACTGATCCTATAACCAGCCCTCCTCTGGCTATACCCATGAACCAGTGTCACTACTGTGTCATTATATAGCGCTGGGTGTTATTATACTGATGCAGATACCACTGATCCTATAAACAGCCCTCCTCTGGCTATACCCATGTGCCAGTGTCACTACTGTGTCTATGTATAGTGCTTGGTGTTATTATACTGATGCAGATACCACTGATCCTATAACCAGCCCTCCTCTGGCTATACCCATGTGCCAGTGTCACTACTGTGTCTATGTATAGTGCTTGGTGTTAATATACTGATGCAGATACCACTGATCCTATAACCAGTCCTCCTCTGGCTATATCCATGAGCCAGTGACACTACTGTGTCATTATATAGCGCTGGGTGTTATTATACTGATGCAGATACCACTGACCCTATAACCAGCCCTTGTCTGGCTATACGCATGTGCCAGTGCCACTACTGTGTCTTTGTAAAGAGCTGGGTGTTATTATACAAATACACATCCAGTATTTTACTCAGGCTTTATTTATTCCATAAATTATTACCCAATATCGCTAGCAGTCTCTTGACAAGCCACTAACTTTATTCACACTACATATTTTTTTTCTTATTATTATTTAATAAGAAAGAAAAGATATACTAAGGTTGTGGCGGACACTGCAAGGGCTAGTCACGGACACCAGTGCCCGTGTATGGACACCTTGCCAAACCCTGCTCTTAACCCCTTTGTGACCAGTCCACTTTTCAATTTTCTGACGATTTCTGCTGTGTTTGTGTTTAGCTGTAATTTTCCTCTTACTCATTTACTGTACCCACACATATTATATTATATACCGTTTTTCTTAATGGACTTAAATGGACTTTCTAAAGATACCATTATTTTTATCATATCTTATAATTTACTATAATTTTCTTTTATAAAATATGATGAAAAAAATCGAAAAAAACACACTTTTTCTAAATTTGACCCCCAAAATCTTACACATCTACAACCACCAAAAAAACAACCATGCTAAATAGTTTCTAAATTTTGTCCTGAGTTTAGAAAATACCTAATGTTTACGTGTTATTTGCTTTTTCCAAACCATTTTTTAAAAAAATTGCATAAGTTTCATTTTAACACTGATATCTGTCAGGAATCCCTGAATAACCCAGAAAGTTATGGCATTTTTGGCTATTTCGGTTTTTTAGCCTGTTATTTTCGGTAAAATTATTGTGTAGCATGTTTCAAATTTGATGCTATCCTAGAGCTGCTGTTTAAGTTTATTACTTGACTTACTGTTCTGCATATAATGAGTTTTCTAGGACTATACTTTACTTGGATAATTAGTAAAAAAAACCTGTTAAATATGATTCTGTTACATAGAACTAAATGAAGAATAATACAGTATATCGCTATTTATAATTGTTTTAAGTAAGGATGCACCAAAATTTTGGTCGCAGAAACATTTTGGCCGAAAATGGCATTATTGTTTGCCTGGTTTTTTTTTTCTTGGTAAAATTATTGTGTAGCATATTATTGTTTTAAGATATTTTTGTCCAATTTTAGTGTGTTACTTTCAATAAAAGTGTGGGATTTTTTTATTGGCTCTTATTATGCAAAAAAAAATAAAAAAAAATCATTTTAAAAAATACATTTTCGGTATCCGTTTCGGTTTTCGGTCAAGTGCATCCCAGATATTCGGATTCGGTTTCGGTCCAGAATTTCCATTTTATATATATATATATATATATATTGATCTAGGCCCATTTTGGTATATTTCATGCCACCATTTCACCGCCAAATGCGATCAAAAAAAAAAAAAAAAAACGTTCACTTTCTCACAAACTTTAGGTTTCTCACTGAAATGATTTACAAACAGCTTGTGCAATTATGGCACACATGGTTGTAAATGCTTCTCTGGGATCTCCTTTGTTCAGAAATAGCAGACATATATGGCTTAAGCATTGCTTTCTCTTGCAAGGTGTATCCAGTCCACGGATTCATCCTTTACTTGTGGGATATTCTCCTTCCCTACAGGAAGTGGCAAAGAGAGCACACAGCAGAGCTGTCCATATAGCTCCCCCTCTAGCTCCACCCCCCAGTCATTCTCTTTGCCGGCTCTAAGCACTAGGGTCTCTCTCGGGAGGGTAAAGTGAATGTGGTGTTAGAATTGTAGTTTTTATTATCTTCAATCAAAAGTTTGTTATTTTAAATGGTACCGGTTTGTACTATTTACTCTCTGGCAGAAAAGTGATGAAGATTTCTGCTGAGAGGAAAATGATTTTAGCATGTTGTAACTAAAATCCACTGCTGTTCCCACACAGGACTGAGGAGTACCAGAAAACTTCAGTTGGGGGGAACGGTTTGCAGGGTAGTCTGCAATAAGGTATGTTCAGTCATTTATTTCTAGACAAGACTGAGATAATGCTAGAAGATACTGACAATATCCCTATGAGGGGAGGGTAAGCTATGTTCAGAGACTTAGTAAGGAATTGAATGCTTACATAACAGGGCTAATTATGCTGGTTGACACTAATTCAGGGCAATCGATTGTTTATTTAAGGAAAATATCGTTTGCAAGACACTTTGAAAGTCCTTTTGGGTTCTTTCTGGGGTTATTACCCACATGGCTATTTTTTATTCACTTAGGAGTGATTTCTTAGGCCTCACAGCTCCGGAGTAGAGTGGGAGGGGCCTAATTTCGCGCCTCAGATGCGCAGTTAGAATTGCATAGAAGTTCATGCTGCTTCACATGGAGGGTCCTGCTGCTGTTTGAGGGCCTAAAAGAAGCTATATCCCCCCCAAATCTGGTCCCTAAGGGCAGGTAGGGCCACAGCAGTGCTGTGGCAAGGTGCTGTAGTAATTTTAACCGGGTGTTGGCTTTAGGCTGCTCCGGTTTGGGCATTAAGGAGTTAATCGTTTTGCTACTAGTGGTGCAATCTTACTAAGGCTTTAGGTACATACTGTGAAAATGTCAAAAGGATTGCTGCATTTTTCACTGTTTTGCAAAATTGTGTGCCTTTTTTATCTCTTAAAGGCACAGTAACGTTTTTTCAAATTGTGTTTTTTATTTGATTAAAGTGATTTCCAAGCCTGTTTGTGTATACTACTAGTTTGTTAAACATGTCTGACACCAAAGAAAATCCTTGTTCAATGTGTTTAGAAGCCATGGTGGAACCCCCTCTCAGAATGTGTCCCACTTGTACTGATATGTCTATACACTTTAAAGATCATATTGTTGCACTTAAGAATGTGGCCCAAGATGATTCTCAGACTGAAGGTAACGAGGGTAGCCCGTCTACCTCTCCCCAAGTGTCACAACCAGTTACGCCCGCTCAAGTGATGCCTAGTACCTCTAGTGCGTCTAACCCTTTTACATTACAAGACCTAGCGGTAGTCATGGATAATTCTCTTACAGCCTTCTTATCTAAACTGCCCGTGTTACCTGCAAAGCGTGATAGCTCCGTTTTAAGAACAGATTATGAGCATTCTGACGCTTTGGTAGCCGTATCCGATATACCCTCACAACGCTCTGAAGTGGGAGCGAGGGATTTGATGTCTGAGGGAGAAATCTCGGATTCAGGAAGGGTTCCTCCTCAGACAGATTCAGATACATTGGCTTTTAAATTTAAACTAGAACACCTCCGCGTTTTGCTCAGGGAGGTATTAGCTACTCTGGATGACTGCGACCCTTTGGTGATCCCAGAGAAATTGTGTAAAATGGACAAGTACCTAGAGGTCCCTGTTTACACTGATGCGTTTCCGGTCCCTAAGAGGATTGTGGATATCGTTACTAGGGAGTGGGATAGACCAGGGGTTCCCTTTGTTCCCCCTCCTGTTTTTAAGAAAATGTTCCCCATATCTGACCCCATGCGGGACTCGTGGCAGACGGTCCCTAAGGTGGAGGGGGCTGTTTCTTCACTTGCTAAACGCACAACCATACCAATTGAAGACAGTTGTGCTTTTAAAGACCCTATGGATAAAAATTTAGAGGGTTTATTTAAGAAAATTTTTGTTCAACAAGGTTTTCTTCTCCAACCTATTGCCTGCATTATTCCTGTAACTACTGCAGCTGCTTTCTGGTTTGAGGCGCTGGAAGACTCGCTCCAGACGGAGACCTCATATGAGGAAATTATGGATAGAATTAAGGCTCTAAAGCTAGCTAATTATTTTATCACTGACGCCGCTTTCCAAATAGCTAAGTTAGCGGCAAAAAATTCAGGTTTCGCCATTTTGGCGCGCAGGACGCTATGGCTAAAGTCCTGGTCTGCCGATGTGTCGTCTAAATATTTCTAAATATAATATATAAACATTCCTTTCAATGGAAAGACCCTCTTCGGGCCTGAATTGAGAGAGATTATTTCAGAAATCACCGGGGGAAAAGGCCATGCTCTCCCTCAGGACAAGTCCTTTAAGACAAAGAGCAAAGCTAATTTTCGTTCCTTTCGTAATTTCAGGAGCGGCCCCGCTTCATCCTCTCTGGCTGCAAAGCAAGAGGGTAATGCTTCACAGCCCAAGGCAACCTGGAAACCTTACCAGGGCTGGAATAAGGGTAAACAGGCCAAAAAGCCTGCAGCTGCCACCAAGACAGCATGAAGGGGTAGCCCCCGATCCGGGACTGGATCTAGTAGGGGGCAGACTCTCTCTCTTCGCTCAGGCCTGGGCAAGAGATGTACACGATCCTTGGGCATTAGAGATTGTATCTCAGGGATATCTTCTAGAATTCAAGGACTCTCCTCCAAGGGGAAGGTTCCACATTTCTCGTCTGTCTACAGATCAGACAAAGAAAGAGGCGTTTTTACACTGTGTAGAAGATCTACATACAATAGGAGTGATCCACCCAGTTCCAATTGCGGAACAAGGGTTGGGTTTTTACTCAAACCTGTTTGTGGTTCCCAAAAAAGAGGGAACTTTCAAACCCATCTTGGATCTAAAAATTCTAAACAGATTCCTCAGAGTCCCATCATTCAAAATGGAGACCATTCGGACAATCTTACCAATGATCCAGGAAGGTCAATATATGACTACCGTGGATCTAAAGGATGCATACCTACACATTCCTATCCACAAAGATCATCACCAGTTTCTCAGGTTCGCTTTTCTGGACAAGCATTACCAGTTTGTGGCTCTTCCCTTAGGCTTAGCCACTGCTCCCAGAATTTTCACAAAGGGTCCCTCCTTTCGGTGCTAAGACCGCGGGGCATAGCAGTGGCGCCTTACCTAGATGACATCTTAATTCAGGCGCCGTCTTTCCAAAGGGCCAAGTCTCACACGGAGATTGTATTGGCCTTTCTGAGGTCTCATGGGTGGAAGGTGAACATCAAAAAGAGTTCTTTCTCCTCTCACAAGGGTTCCCTTCCTAGGGACTCTTAATAGACTCGGTAGAAATGAAAATATTTCTGACGGAGGTCAGAAAATTAAAACTCTTAACTACTTGCCGAGCTCTTCATTCCATTCCCCGGCCATCTGTAGCTCAGCGCATGGAGACAATCGGATTAATGGTAACAGCAATGGACATAGTCCCTTTTGCTCGGATACACCTCAGACCACTGCAACTATGCATGCTCAAACAGTGGAATGGGGATTATGCAGATTTGTCTCCTCAAATTCAGTTGGACCAGGAGACCAGAGATTCTCTTCTCTGGTGGTTGTCTCAGGATCACCTGTCTCAGGTAATATGTTTCCGCAAACCAGAGTGGATCATTGTAACGACCGACGCCAGTCTGTTAGGCTGGGGTGCGGTCTGGGACTCCCTGAAAGCTCAGGGCTTATGGTCTCTGGAAGAAACTCTTCTCCCGATAAACATTCTGGAACTGAGGGCGATATTCAACGCTCTTCAGGCATGGCCACAACTAGCTGCGGCCAAATTCATCAGATTTCAGTCGGACAACATCACGACTGTAGCTTACGTCAATCATCAGGGGGGAACAAAGAGTTCCCTAGAGATGACGGAAGTAACCAAAATAATCAGGTGGGCGGAGGATCACTCCTGCCATCTCTCAGCAATTCACATCCCAGGACTAGACAACTGGGAGGTGGATTTTCTAAGTCGTCAGACTTTTCACCCGGGGGAGTGGGAACTCCACCCGGAGGTATTTGCCCAGCTGACTCAGCTATGGGGCACTCCAGAGTTGGATATGATGGCGTCCCATCAGAACACCAAACATCCTCTCTACGGGTCCAGGTCCCGGGACCCCAAGGCGGTATTGATAGATGCTCTAGCAGCGCCTTGGTCCTTCAATCTGGCTTATGTTTTTCCACCGTTTCCCCTTCTCCCTTGTCTGGTCGCCAGAATCAAGCAGGAGAAGGCTTCGGTGTTTCTGATAGTGCCTGCGTGGCCACGCAGGACTTGGTATGCAGACCTAGTGGACATGTCATCTGTCCCACCATGGACACTGCCAATGAGGCAGGATCTTCTAATATAGGGTCCGTTCAAGCATCCAAATCTAATTTCTCTACGTCTGACTGCTTGGAGATTGAACGCTTAATTCTATCAAAGCGTGGTTTCTCTGAGTCAGTTATAGATACTCTGATTCAGGCTAGAAAGCCTGTCACCAGGAAAATCTACCATAAGATATGGCGGAAATATCTTTGTGGTGTGAATCCAAGGGTTACTCATGGAGTAAGATTAGGATTCCCAGGATATTGTCTTTCCTCCAAGAAGGATTGGAGAAAGGATTGTCAGCTAGTTCCTTAAAAGTACAGATATCTGCTCTGTCTATCCTTTTACACAAGCGTCTGGCAGAGGTACCAGACGTTCAAGCATTTGCTCAGGCTTTAGTCAGAATCAAGCCTGTCTATAAACCTGTGGCTCCGCCATGGAGTCTGAATCTAGTTCTTTCAGTTCTTCAAGGGGTTCCGTTTGAACCTTTACATTCCATAGATATTAAGTTGTTATCTTGGAAAGTTTTGTTTTTGGTAGCTATCTCTTCTGCTCGAAGAGTCTCAGAATTATCTGCCTTACAGTGTGATTCACCTTACCTGGTGTTCCACGCAGATAAGGTAGTTTTGCGTACCAAACCTGGTTTTCTTCCTAAAGTTGTTTCTAACAAGAATATTAACCAGGAAATAGTTGTTCCTTCTCTGTGTCCTAATTCTTCTTCGAAGAAGGAACGTCTGTTACACAATCTTGATGTAGTTCGTGCTTTGAAGTTCTATTTACAAGCAACTAAGGATTTCAGACAAACATCTTCCTTGTTTGTTATCTATTCTGGTAAGAGGAGAGGTCAGAAAGCGACTGCTACCTCTCTTTCCCTTTGGCTGAAAAGCATCATCCGTTTGGCCTATGAGACTGCTGGCCAGCAGCCTCCTGAAACTATTGCTGCTCATTCTACCAGAGCAGTGGCTTCCACGTGGGCTTTTAAAAACTAGGCTTCTGTTGAACAGATTTGCAAGGCAGCGACTTGGTCTTCACTGCATACTTTTTCCAAATTTTACAAATTCAATACTTTTGCTTCTTCGGAGGCTATTTTTGGGAGAAAGGTTTTGCAAGCAGTGGTGCCTTCCGTTTAAGGTACCTGTCTTGTTCCCTCCCTTCATCCGTGTCCTAAAGCTTTGGTATTGGTATCCCACAAGTAAAGGATTAATCTGTGTACTGGATACACCTTGCAAGAGAAAACAGAATTTATGCTTACCTGATAAATTACTTTCTCTTGCGGTGTATCCAGTCCACGGCCCGCCCTGGCAATTAAGTCAGGTAAATTTTTTTTTGTTTAAACTACAGTCACCACTGCACCCTATGGTTTCTCCTTTTTCTTCCTAACCTTTGGTTGAATGACTGGGGGGTGGAGCTAGAGGGGGAGCTATATGGACAGCTCTGCTGTGTGCTCTCTTTGCCACTTCCTGTAGGGAAGGAGAATATCCCACAAGTAAAGGATGAATCCGTAGACTGGATACACCGCAAGAGAAAGTAATTTATCAGGTAAGCATAAATTCTGTTTTTTGGTAATTAGAAGGCCGCTAAATACCGCTGCGCACCACACTTGTATTATGCTCCAGCACGCACTGGGGACTGATCCGACACTGCTGGCCGGAAATTTAAATCAATGTTGACAGTTTTCATCTTCCAGGGTTCTATTCTATGTTTCCCAGTTTCCTTAAGAACTAGAGAAGAGTTCATATTATCATATTAGGTTGATTGAAGTACTGTGTGCTGTTCCGAGTCACATACAGGGACATGAATTGTTGTATCCAATGGTGTTGTTTGTCAGTATTTATATTTTTTTTAAGTCTTTCTTTCTTTCTTTCTTTCTTTCAAGGCTGACATGAAGGGACTTATTTTTCTGTTTCCATTGATCCAAATTTGCTATGGAAATGTTCTAGTTTCTAGTACTCTCGCTTCTGAGTTGGCTACCACTTCCTGTGGTAAAATCAGATCACGCAAAATTTCTTTGAATGCTTATCCAGACTTATTCATTATAAAACCTCTTCAACAGAGCTGACAACTTTAGGTGCTTATGCTTTAGACTTTTTTGGAATTTAATTAGTACAAAACTCCAATGCTGTCAAACCAGGATCAGTTATTGGGAATTATTCCAGACTCCTGTTCTGCCAGAATATTTCTACATGCAGATATGCAAACAGTAGGTTTGGTGGTGCTAGGGTTTCATTATAATTTGTATCTAGATAATTTTTGTGTGCTTTCACAGTTAAAGTTGAGTCCCTTTAAAATGTATCAGATATTTTTATTGTTAGATATTTTAGAGTTAATAATTTTCTCTATGCATTTTAAGATGGAGGTGAACAAAAAAAAAAAGATTTCTTCTGACTTTCAATTATTAATGAAACTATATAGAACTAAAATACTATTTTTTTATGTTTTGTGAAGGTATAGTGATGCTAAAAAATGTTTTATTGGTTACTAGGCAGTCAAATACTCTAGTAGAGCAGTGGGATCTCTTTTTATGAGGTAGAGAGGTCAGGCAGCACTTTCTTCAAAATCAATATAAACAGATTTAACTTAAAAGGACAGGACAGGAAACCCCAAAATGCATTTCATAAATTGATGATGGTCCACTGTCTTCCATAACTTTTGGGATATATTTCCCAACAAGGAGGAGGTCAAGAACCCATATCAGAATTTAAGATCCCTCCCACCACCGATCTCTCTTAGTTTTGTTCTTGTAGAAGTTGGTTGAGAATAGAGGTTGTTCCAGCTACTTGCTTATGGATTTAAATTTGGGAGCGCAGACCAATGTGAGACTCGGAGTCCCTGAGAGTTATCATTCATAAAGAAGACAGAAGAGATTTTTCACATCAGCTGAATTATACAGGGACATAGGAATAACCTGTTATGTGCACAGTATTTCCCTATGGCACTTCAGCCATATCTACCCTCAGGCATCACAGGGGCTTATTTCCTACTGCAATCCTCTACGGTACTCAATACCTGCACTGGACGGGTTCCCTATTGGATACTGCTGCAGCTGCATTGACTTGGTAAGCCAGTGGAGGGGTGCTGTGCAAGGTAAGCGACTTTATACAGCATACACACAGCTCAGAGGCTATTTGTAGGTATGCTGACACAGATACAGCATAGCCAGGGGACTTAACATGCTCTCCTCATGACACATTTTTTTTTACGTCCCTACCTACCCTATTCTTATCAGGGGCATAAACAGGTAACACTGTTGCTATTCACAGCCCTCTGGCAACTCTGGGGAAGTATTTATGGCACTTTAAAAATAAATAAAAAAAATAGGTGCCTGGCCCTTTTACAAATACTATTAGACAGCTGTACACCTCAGGACATTCTTATGTGATCTACAGTGTACACAATTTACTATGTGCTATTATATATTGTACTAAACATATTGACATATGGTGCCATTATCATTTATTATAACCATCTGTACTATTAATACTTATTTATAAGTCCATTTAAGCATTGCACTTCCATCATTGCCAGGGGATGTAAACAGACTTGCAGGATTTCTCTGAATTTTAGTACAACAGTGAGTGGAGATACTATAGATATATAATCTATTGGTATCTCTTTTATACCTATGCTACCTCAGTGGTCAAAGAATCTACATTGGAATAACAGATTGATTTAGATTTCTCCGTAAGACACTCTTTTTCTTGGGGGGCACAAAATCTTTCTTTTACCATTGGGTCATCCTTCTTTCCTCAGTTATAGGCAATTGTGCCGATTGACACCAGTCTCTCACGCTGGGGGGCGGTCTGGGTAGTCGAAGAGCGCAAGGAGTTTGGTCTCCTCTAGAAGCAAGGTTACCAATTAAAATTCTGCAACTTTAAGCTATTTTTCTGCTCTTCGGACTTGACTACTTGAAGGAAAAGTTTATCCGTTTTCAGTCGAACAGTATTGCGGCAGTGGCCTACATAAATCAACGGGCTACCCACAGTCCACTGATCATGTAGGAAGTTAGGCAGAGAGAAATCTTTCATCCTTTCGACAATTCACATACCAGATTAACACAACTGGGAGGTGTATTATCTCAGTAGTCCTAGAGAAAGGTGTCTTCATTAGGAAATTTTCAATTGCTTTGTGATCAAATGGTGCTTATAGGACATAGATCTGATAGCCTCTCACTTAAATCACAAACTTCCACCAGACTTTTATCCAGGTGTTAGTTTGAATTAGGTCAGTTGTAAAACATATTTCTCCGCCCTGGAATTTGAATCTAGCTCCTTCCATATCACATAGTCCTCCATTTGAACCAATGCATTCCAATGAGATAAAACTGGTCTTGGAAAGTACTTTTCCTGTTAACAATCTCTTCTGCATGGAAAGTTTCTGAATTGTCAGCACTGTCTTGTGATTCTCCTCAAGGATAAGGCTGTACTTCGTACCAAATATGGTTTCCTTCCTAAGGTAGTTTCTATGGAAAATATCTTTCAAATAATTGTTATACCTTCATTATGTCCAAGTCCTTCTAACTCTAAGGAGCGACAAAAGGCTACTAAGGTAGTGCTGGATTCTTGGCTTAAACAAATGATTCACAAGGCTTAATTGGTGGCAGGAAAGTCGCCTCCTAAGCGTATCACAGCTCTTTCTTCAAGAGCAGTTGTAACATTGTCGTTTTTTAAAACGTATGCATCTTTGGAGCAGATTTGCAAAGCTGACACAAATACTTTTTCCAACTGTTATCATTTTGATGTTTTTGCTTCTTTGTATGTAGCTTTTGGCAGGAAAGTCCTTCAGGCTGCAGTGTTGGCTAATTAGGAACTGCCAGATAAAATAGTGCCATTCTTTCCGTAATATTGACCATCTGCTTGGGTATTAATCCCATATGTTATGGAGGACTGTCGACCAACATCATTTTACGAAAGAAAACAAAATTTATGCTTACCTGTATGTTTCCTGTTATCTACTCGGCTATATGTTAAACTAAAAGAGAGGTGGGAGGAATTTTAAGCTCTGATATGGGTTCTTGACAACCGCCTAATGGAAGGAATAATATACCATACGTCATGGAGGACTGTGGACCATCATCATTCCGAAAGAAAATAATTTATCAGGTAAGCATACATTTCTCTTGTAAGGTGTATCCAGTCCACGGATCATCCATTACTTGTGGGATATTCTCCTTCCCAACAGGAAGTTGCAAGAGGATCACCCACAGCAGAGCTGCTATATAGCTCCTCCCCTAACTGCCATATCCAGTCATTCTCTTGCAACTCTCAACAAGCATGGAGGTAGTAAGAGGAAAGTGGTGTAACGTAGTTTGTTTTTTACTTCAATCAAAAGTTTATTTTAAATGGTACCGGAGTTGTACTATTTTGTCCCAGGCAGAAAATAGAAGAAGAATCTGCCTGTGATTTCTATGATCTTAGCAAGTTGTAACTAAGATCCATTGCTGTTCTCACACATGACTGAAGAGAGAGGTAACTTCAGCGGGGGAATGGCGTGCAGGTTATCCTGCTATGAGGTATGTGCAGTTAAATTTTTTTTCTAGAAGATATGTATGCTAGAAAATGCTGCTGATACCAGATTTATGTAAGGTAAGCCTGAATACAGTGATTTAATAGCGACTGGTATCATGCTTACTTTCTGAGGTAATACTCTTATAGATTTGCAATATAAAACGTTTGCTGGCATGTTTAAACGTTTTTATATATACTTTGGTAATAAAACTTTATTGGGGCCTAGTTTTTTTCCACATGGCTGGCTTAAATTTGCCTAGAAACAGTTTCCTGAGGCCTTCCACTGTGTTACTATGAGTGGGAGGGGCCTAATTTAGCGCTTTTTTGCGCAGTAACTTTTACAGACTGAGACATCCAGCTTCCTCCAGGAGTCCCCTGAATGCTATAGGACCTCTCTCAAGGGCTCTTAGGCTTTCCAAAATCGTTTGTTGGGGAAGGTAGGCCCACAGCAAGGCTGTGGCAGTTTGGTTTGCTGTTAAAAAACGTCTATATCGTTTTTTTATTCGTTTTTTGAACTAAGGGGTTAATCATCCATTTGCAAGTGGGTGCAATGCTCTGTTAGCTTATTATACACACTGTAAAAATTTCGTTTGATTTACTGCTTTTTTTCACTGTTTTTCAAATTCTGACAAAAATTGTTTCTCTTAAAGGCACAGTACCATTTTTATTTTTTGCTTGTTAACTTGATTTAAAGTGTTTTCCAAGCTTGCTGGTCTCATTGCTAGTCTGTTTAAACATGTCTGACATAGAGGAAACTCCTTGTTCATTATGTTTAGAAGCCATGGTGGAACCCCCTCTTAGAATGTGTACCAAATGTACTGATTTCACTTTAAGCAATAAAGATCATATTCTGTCTTTAAAAAATTTATCACCAGAGGAATCTGATGAGGGGGAAGTTATGCCGACTAACTCGCCCCACGTGTCAGACCCTTTGACTCCCGCTCAAGGGACTCACGCTCTAATGGCGCCAAGTACATCTAGTGCGCCCATAGCGTTTGCTTTACATGGATAATACACTGTCAGCGGTATTATCCAGACTACCTGGGTTTAGAAGAAAGCGAGATAGCTCTGGAGTTAGAAGAAATACAGAGCATACTGACGCTTTAAGAGCTATGTCTGATACTCCCTCACAATATACAGAAGCTGAGGAAGGAGAGCTTCTTTCTGTGGGTGATGTTTCTGACTCAGGGAAAAAGATTCAACCTGATTCTGATATGTCTACGTTTAAATTTAAGCTTGAACACCTCCGCGTGCTGCTCAGGGAGGTTTTAGCTGCTCTGAATGACTGTGATACAATTGCAGTGCCAGAAAAATTGTGTAGATTGGACAAATACTATGCAGTGCCGGTGTGCACTGATGTCTTTCCAATACCTAAAAGGTTTACAGAAATTATTACTAAGGAATGGGATAGACCAGGTGTGCCGTTCTCTCCTCCTCCTATTTTTAAGAAAATGTTTCCAATAGATGCCACCACACGGGACTTATGGCAGACAGACCCTAAGGTGGAGGGAGCAGTTTCTACCCTAGCTAAGCGTACTACTATCCCTGTTGAGGACAGTTGTGCTTTCTCAGATCCAATGGATAAAAAGTTAGAGAGTTACCTTAAGAAAATGTTTATTCAACAAGGTTTTATTCTACAGCCCCCTGCATGCATTGCCCCGGTCACTGCTGCTGCGGCTTTCTGGTTTGAGTCTCTGGAAGAGGCTTTACAGGTAGAGACCCCAATGGATGACATACTTGACAAGCTTAGAGCACTTAAGCTATCCAATTCTTTTGTTTCTGATGCCATTGTTCATTTGACTAAACTAACGGCTAAGAATTCTGGTTTTGCTATTCAAGTACGCAGGGGGCTATGGCTTAAATCATGGTCAGCTGACGTTACTTCAAAGTCTAAGCTGCTTAATATTCCCTTCAAGGGGCAAACCCTATTCGGCCTGGTTTGAAGGAGATCATTTCTGATATCACTGGAGGAAAAGGTCATGCCCTTCCTCAGGATAGGTCCAAATCAAGGGCCAAACAGTCTAATTTTCGTGCCTTTCGAAACTTCAAGGCGAGTGCGGCATCAACTTCCTCTAATGCAATACAAGATGGAACTTTTGCCCAGTCCAAGTCGGTCTGGAGACCTAACCAGACCTGGAACAAAGGGAAGCAGGCCAAAAAGCCTGCTGCTGCCCCTAAGACAGCATGAAGTATCAGCCCCCTATCCGGTAACGGATCTAGTAGGGGGCAGACTTTCGCTCTTCGCCCAGGCTTGGGCAAGAGATGTCCAGGATCCCTGGGCGTTGGAAATTGTATCCCAGGGGTATCTTCTGGACTTCAAAGCTTCTCCTCCAAAAGGGAGATTTCACCTTTCACAATTATCTACAAACCAGATAAAGAGAGAGGCATTTTTACACTGTGTTCAAGACCTCCTAGTTATGGGAGTGATCCACCCAGTTCCAAAGGAGGAACAGGGACAAGGATTCTATTCAAATCTGTTTTTGGTTCCCAAAAAAGAGGGAACCTTCAGACCAATCTTAGATCTCAAGATCTTAAACAAATTTCTCAGGGTTCCATCATTCAAGATGGAGACTATTAGTACCATCCTGCCTATGATCCAGGAGGATCAATACATGACTACAGTGGATTTAAAGGATGCGTATCTTCACATTCCGATACACAAAGATCATCAAAGGTTTCTCAGGTTTGCCTTCCTAGACAGGCATTACCAGTTTGTAGTTCTTCCATTTGGGTTAGCTACAGCCCCAAGAATCTTTACGAAGGTTCTGGGGTCACTTCTGGCGGTCCTAAGGCCGCGGGGCATAGCAGTGGCCCCTTATTTAGACGACATTCTGATACACGCGTCAAATTTCAAAATTGACAAGTCTCATACGGACATAGTTCTGGCATTTCTGAGGTCGCATGGGTGGAAATTGAACGAAGAAAAGAGTTCTCTATCCCCTCTTACAAGAGTATCCTTTCTGGGAACTCTAATAGATTCTGTAGAAATGAGGATTTACCTGACAGAGACCAGGTTATCAAACTTCTAAATTCCTGCCGTGTTCTTTATTCCACTCCTCGCCCTTCTGTGGCTCAGTGTATGGAAGTAATCGGCTTAATGGTAGCGGCAATGGACATAGTGCCGTTCGCCCGCCTACATCTCAGACCGCTGCAACTCTGCATGCTCAGCCAGTGGAATGGGGATTACACAGATTTGTCCCCTCTACTAAATCTGGATCAAGAGACCAGGGATTCTCTTCTCTGGTGGCTATCTCGGGTCCATCTGTCCAAAGGTATGACCTTTCGCAGGCCAGATTGGACAATTGTAACGACAGATGCCAGCTTTCTAGGCTGGGGGGCAGTCTGGAACTCCCTGAAGGCTCAGGGATCGTGGACTCAGGAGGAGACACTCCTTCCGATAAACATTCTGGAACTAAGAGCGATATTCAATGCTCTTCAGGCTTGGCCTCCGCTAGCGACAATGAGGTTCATAAGATTTCAGTCGGACAACATCACGACTGTGGCTTACATCAACCATCAAGGGGGAACAAGGAGTTCCCTAGCGATGTTAGAAGTCTCAAAGATAATTCGCTGGGCAGAGATTCACTCTTGCCACCTATCAGCTATCCATATCCCAGGTGTAGAGAACTGGGAGGCGGATTTTCTAAGTCGACAGACTTTTCACCCGGAGGAGTGGGAACTCCATCCGGAGGTGTTTGCACAATTGATTCATTGTTGGGGCAAACCAGAACTGGATCTCATGGCGTCTCGCCAGAACGCCAAACTTCCTTGTTACGGATCCAGGTCCAGGGACCCCAAGGCAACGCTGATAGATGCTCTAGCAGCGCCTTGGTCCTTCAACCTGGCTTATGTGTCCCACCGTTTCCTCTGCTCCCTCGTCTGATTGCCAAAATCAAGCAGGAGAGAGCATCGGTGATCTTGATAGCGCCTGCGTGGCCACGCAGGACTTGGTATGCAGATCTGGTGGACATGTCATCCTTTCCACTATGGACTCTGTCGCTGAGACAGGACCTTCTACTTCAAGGTCCTTTCAACCATCCAAATCTAATTTCTCTGAGGCTGACTGCCTGGAGATTGAACGCTTGATTTTATCAAAGTGTGGTTTCTCCGAGACAGTCATTGACACCTTAATTCAGGCTCGAAAGCCTGTCACCAGGAAAATCTATCATAAGCACAAGCGTCTGGCGGATGTTCCAGACGTTCAGGCATTTTTTCAGGCTTTAGTTAGAATCAAGCCTGTGTTTAAACCTGTTGATCCACCTTGGAGCTTAAATTTGGTTCTTAAAGTTCTTCAGGGGGTTCCGTTTGAACCTCTTCATTCCATAGATATCAAACTTTTATCTTGGAAAAGTTCTTTTTTTGGTAGTTATTTCCTCGGATCGTAGAGTTTCCGAGTTATCTGCCTTACAATGTGATTCTCCTTATCTGATCTTCCATGCAGATAAGGTAGTTCTGCTTACCAAACCTGGGTTTTTACCTAAGGTGGTATCTAATAAGAATATCAATCAGGAGATTGTTGTTCCATCATTGTGTCCTAATCCTTCTTCAAAGAAGGAACGTCTATTACACAATCTTGACTTGGTTCGTGCTTTAAAGTATTATTTACAAGCTACTAAAGATTGTCGTCAAACATCTGCTTTGTTTGTTGTCTACTCTGGACAGAGGAGAGGCCAAAAGGCTTCGGCAACTTCTCTTTCTTTTTGGCTAAGGAGTATAATACGCTTAGCTTATGAGACTGCTGGCCAGCAGCCTCCTGAAATGATTACAGCTCATTCTACTAGAGCTGTGGCTTCCACATGGGCCTTTAAAAATGAGGCTTCTGTTGAACAGATTTGCAAGGCGGCGATTTGGCCTTCGCTTCATACCTTTTCAAAATTCTATAAATTTGATACTTTTGCTTCTTCGGAGGCTATTTTTGGTAGAAAGGTTTTACAGGCAGTGGTACCTTCCGTTTAAGTACCTGCCTTGTCCCTCCCTTCATCCGTGTACTTTAGCTTTGGTATTGGTATCCCACAAGTAGTGGATGATCCGTGGACTGGATACAGAGAAATTTATTTCTCTTGTGGTGTATCCAGTCCACGGCCTGCCCTGTCATTTTAAGGCAGGTATTTTTTAATTTTAGCATCAACATTCATACAAAAATTCCACAATACACCATTATCGGCAAAACGGTATTGATCTCTAGGTTCACTCTGAGTGATATTTATGTGCAAGCGTACAGTGATTCTGAATAGTATATATATGCTGTGTGCATGAAAAAGATAGATGACTTCACTTTCAACTCTTGATTCGTATCACAACCTGGTATACACAATGTAAGTGACGTTTCAGTAGAAAAATTTCAAGGTGTAAGTGAACAAATAGAGCATATAGAACAACAGGTATAAATTCACTGTTATATTAGGTCACAAGTACAGTCTATGGCAAAAATTTCCTTTTCACTTTTTCACAAAGCACAAACACGCTCTTCACAAAGTTCAGGCAATTTACCCCCACACCGGACAATACCTTGTAACTTCAGACTATTCGTCCTGTCGGTCCTACTCACTGCAGGGAGGGGAAGCGTGATACAAGCAAGCTCTGTTACTTTCCTTGTGTTTGGAACGCTGTACGCACCTGGAGTTCAGCTCAAATTGATTGCACGTTACCAGCAACACTTACACTTGCACTATCACCTCAGAGACTAGGCTGGATGCACAATCCTTTCAGTACAGCGATTTCCCAACGCTGAAATAACGAACAACATGACCACTTTGATGGAAAGGATTGCAAGCTGCACTATAGATGGATGATTAAAACAACAATTTATTAGTTACAATTTAAAAATGTTAGCACACATCATAATGATTTCACCCAAGCACACAGGAGAGGCTGCTCTCCGACGCATTTCCTGCTACAAAAAGCACTTCATCAGGTTCCCTGATGAAGTGCTTTTTGTAGCAGGAAACGCGTCGGAGAGCAGCCTCTCCTGTGTGCTTGGGTGAAATCATTATGATGTGTGCTAACATTTTTAAATTGTAACTAATAAATTGTTGTTTTAATCATCCATCTATAGTGCAGCTTGCAATCCTTTCCATCAAAGTGGTCATGTTTTTTAATTTTAAACTACAGTCACCACTGCACCCTATGGTTTCTCCTTTCTCTGCTTATCTTCAGTCGAATGACTGGATATGGCAGT
Source organism: Bombina bombina (assembly GCF_027579735.1). Lineage (NCBI taxonomy): Eukaryota > Metazoa > Chordata > Amphibia > Anura > Bombinatoridae > Bombina > Bombina bombina. The sequence goes on along the minus strand of NC_069501.1, from coordinate 852,757,282 downwards.
TAGGGGAGGAGCTATATAGCAGCTCTGCTGTGGGTGATCCTCTTGCAACTTCCTGTTGGGAAGGAGAATATCCCACAAGTAATGGATGATCCGTGGACTGGATACACCACAAGAGAAATAAATTTATCAGGTAAGCATAAATTATGTTTTTGGTTTTCTTTCATGATTCGGATAGAACATACAGTTTTTTCAACTTTTAAATTTACTTCTATTATCAAATGTCTTCCTTCTCTTGTTATCTTTTACTGAATGAATATTGGCAGCTAGCTGAACACATCTAGTCAGACAATCACAAGAGACAAATGTATGCAGGTACCAATCAGCACCTAGCTCCCACTAGTGTGGAATATTTGCATATTCTTTTTTCAACAAGGGATACTAAAAGAACAAAGCACATTGAAACTAGAAGCAAATTTAAAAGTGTCTTAAAATTACATGCATTATCTGAATCATGCTAGTTTAATTGTGACTTTCCTATCATTTTTACCTCAAAGGGACATTAAACTTCTCTTGTTTTTAGCAGCATTTTCATGTAACAGAATTTGCATTTTGGCCTCTGTAGTGAGGTAAAAAGAACAATTTTTACACAAAATCAATAAGCATTTAATGTCCTTTTTTTTCTCTTCAAAACAGTTTTTATTGGTTTTCCAAACAGAAATAACAATAATACAAAGTTTTTCCACTTTACATATCATACAGTGCATTTAAATATATATTCCATAAGTCTGTATTTCTCAGTCCAATTTTAATGTCCATTGCCATCTCGTTATGGGACTGAGTAAGCAAAGAGTTCTTGCGTGGAAAAAAGAGGTATTAGGTGGAAACCTAACAGTTGGGGTTGTAACATAGAGAGGAAAAAATAACTTGTTAAACCATAACACGAAAATAATAGTAACAACTGGAATCTAAATATTGTATTTGTGAGGTAGTCAAGCCATTTACTTATGTTGTGTCGTAGGAATTTAGCTGTTTGCTTGAAAATGGTCTACACGTTTATCTTATCTTAGAGTCATGTCCTAGCCCTAATCCGGATGTCCACCAATTCAGAACATTATTGGGCGTTAAGTGTATTAAGGAGCGTTTCCCAATAAAATGTAATGTCTAGGAATAGATCTAGTTGGTTACGTCTGTAATATCCATACTGTTCCAGATGTATGGTTTCTGAAACTTTTAATAACCATTGGTGGCAAGATGGGACTGAAGGGGACTTCCAGTTTTGTGCAACTAAGGCTTTTGCACTGTTTAGACATATTGTCAACAGTGTAGATCGTATGTTGCATTGGTTCTCGGATCTTTGGTTTAGCAATGCTAGTATGGGGGATAGTGTAAAATCGTTACCCATAAAGTTTTTTAGTTGGAGTTCTACTGATCTCCAGAAAGGTGTTATCTTGTCACATTGCCACCATATATGTGTCATTGTGCCTAGCTCGTCGCATCCTCTTCAGCATAATGCTGTAGAGGAAGGGTAGATCCTATGTAATCTGTGTGGCGTCAAGTACCACTGCATGAGGATTTTAAAGTTCAGTTCAATAAATCTGGTGGAGGTTGATGACATACGGGCATTGTTAAATATTTTTCTCCATTCCTTTTCTTCTAATTGTATCCCTAGGTCTCGTTGCCATTGTGCAGAGCATTTAATGTCCTTTTAATCATGCCACATATGGGTCTGGTATCAAGAGGTTTTTGTGAAACACCTAAACAAAGCAAGCATGTGGTTGCCTATTGCATGCCTTCTCTAATTTCTATCAGTTCAATGTATTTGCATCAGATTAAGCAGCATTTGTTAAGAAGGTTTTATAGATATTGCTTTTCAGACATACGAAGACTCCCCCCACACCTTATGGTCTAGCTTTTGGACTGACCCATCAATAGTTATATGGTTCTACAATTGTGAAAAACAGATTTATACTTAAAGGGACAGTCATCTAAAACAATGTTTATTGCTTAAAAAGATAGATAATTCCTTTATTACCCATTCCCTAGTTTTGTACAGCCAACATGGTAATATTTAATATATTTTTACCTCTGTGATTACCTTGTATCTAAGCCTCTTTTGACAGCCCCCTGATCACATGACTTTTTATTTATTATCTATTGACTTGCATTTTAGCTGTGTTGTGCAAAACCCACGGGCATGAGCACAATGTTATTTATATGGCCACATGAACTAGCAGTCTCCTGTTATGAAAAGCAAATAAAAAAGCATGTGAATAAGAGTCCGTCTATAGTGGCTTAGAAACAGGCAGAAATGTAGAGGTTTAAATGTTATAAATTATATTATTATAACAATGTTGGTTGTACAAAGCTGGGATGTTATCTAACTTTTTAAACAATAAAAATATTAGTGTTGACTGTCCCTTTAAAGATAAATGAATCACTTCAAAATCTTAGAAGAACTATGTGATAGCATATCCTGCATAACAGTGGCACAAGCTTTTGTTTCTGAAAATAATTTTTCTTTCAAAATGTTCTATGTGTGAGCAATTTACTCGGGAAAGGGGAGGAGTATATTTAGGTAGTAAAGGTATATATGTATCTCATACCTCTCAACATTTCAAAATTCGAAAGAGGGACACCCCTGATCAGGCAAAAGTGTAGTGAAGTGCAACCTTGGAGGTTGAGGTTTTGTTGTATGAGTGTAAGTCCTGGCTTGTTATATATGTACTGTATATACCATATACAAATGTATTATGACCACATATATTTCACATTTAAAAACAGCAATATGAATATCATTCACTTTACACATCACTAAGATAACCAGCCAGGCTCCTCTCTATTTAAAAAACAAGACTAAAAAAAGAACTTCCTAGGAGGTGAAGAAAAAATACTTTGATATAAAAAAATATCCCCACACACCACAAGACCTTCCTGGCCCTCTCACTTCTAACCTTGCTGGAGCTCCTGTTTGTCCGACAGCTTATTCTTCAGTCTCACAGTGCAAGTGCCCTGTAAGGGTAGAGGGGAAGGAGGAAATTTATTGCAGGCAAACTTATTAAGAGATGCAAAGGCAGAAAGAGAGAAAAAAGACAAAACAACGTATGTTCTATGTCAAACAGCTTTTCTCCTTTTTAGTTGGTCAGCCGGATCTACAGGGTAAAGGGGTTACATACTGCATCTGATTCCTCCCTGCCCTGTAATAAAAAATAGCTTTCTGTGTGCACATTCTGCTGTTAGTGTCTCCGGGTCCTCAACTCAGTTCACAAAGTTTCTTCCCCACAGTACATCTGTCATTAGCAGTTCTGATATTTATTAAAGTGCATTACCTGCACTGCTTTCCTAGAGTGAGAGACTGTACATATTATCAAGGTTAATAACTGCTGCTAATACTGACTGCAACAGAGCAGAAGTGAGATCGGGCCGGGGTGATGCTCCTTTCACAACCGCCACTAGCACCAAACACCCCCTGGTCCAGGACACTGGGCACCCACCTGAGTTGTCATGCGTCCTAGTGGAGTGAGTTACAACTGATAGAAGGACTTGCCAACAAAATTGAGGTTATGTGATAATCATGTGCACACAAAATAACAAATCAAAAAGCAACTTGATCCACGTGCAGGTTATAATGTATTGGATTAAATGCAAAACGTAGCACAACTTAAGGACCTTATACAGCAAGTTGTTTGTTTTTCTGTTAACTGTAGTGCAGGGGTCTGGGGTGCAATGCGGGACTGAAGGCTGTCTGAGGGGGACATCGGGAAACAGGGATAGGCAAAGTATCCATACACGGACACTGGTGTCCGTGTCTGGACCTTGCAGTGTCCGCCACCCGTTTTGCGGCAGGGAGGTAGGCGTAGGACAGATAAATGCTGGTCCTGACTCCTCATTGACGCATGCGGTGCAATGTTTTGCGGGGGTTGGGGCCGTGCCGGCGTGACGCCGCTCAGTAGTGGGAAAGTGTGTGAGAGAGAGGGAAGTAGCAAACTGCCTACAGTACAGTCTGTGTCAACCACCCATGAGTCGTGATCAGTGTTCCCTCTAAGGCTAGTTTTATGAGCGGCCCAGCAGTGAAACAGTTAATTAGAGCAATTAGCAAACAGTACACAATGCAGACTGCAAGGTGTGGTTACCTTATTAACTGTTTCAATGCTGGGCCCTCACGAAAGTGGCCTTACAGGGAACATTGGTCGCGACCCGTCCCGATTCCTTGATCTCTGCGGCAGCGTGATGCTGGTATCTGTGAATAGAAAACCGCTGCCTGCTCTGTCAAGCCTTACCTAACCAAGTAAAAAAACAACCATGATGATCATGGGATTAACAAAAGGTTGGTAGGTTTGGTCAGGAGTTGCAGACTCTCAATACAAGCAAAAAAATAAAAGGTAAGAATTTTGAAAACATTTTATACCAGTATACCACAAGCAGTTTTTATATAAATGTTATTTTAAATTTGTTTGATTAGATGACTAATTTGTACTTGTGTATCAGGATGCCAGGTATCAGACTGAGACGAGAAGTGCAAAAATAATCACACCTTTATTAATAGCAAAAAATAATAAAAAGTCCACAAGTCAAATAACAAGCCAGGAATCAAAACCAGAGCTGGTAGTCAGACGAGCCGAGTCAGGAGCCAAAGCGAATAGTCAGACGAGCCGGAATCTGGAACAAGGAGAACAACAGAGTCAGGAACAAGCCAGGGATCAGGAACCAGGAGGGATGTCAGACAGCCAGGTAATACACAGGAGCTCTCACAAAAAGGTCTGAGACAATTCAAGGGCAAAGCATACTGAACAGAGGCCCTTTAAATAATAAGTGATGACATCACAATTTTGAGACTGCATCCTGTCTCACACGGATGATGTACACCAGTCTGGCCATAAAAGGAAGTGCAGGAAATGAGCAGCATCATACAGTATGCACCAGAGTCAGCAAGAGACGTGAGTAAAACGGCTGCCAGCAGCACATGGCAAACAAAGCAGGGAAAAAACCCTGACAGTACCCTCCCCTCAACGACGCAGGAGGACAAAAGGCTTATTCGGGAAACGGGCATGGAAGGCACGGAGGAGGGCGGGAGCATGAACATCAGAGGACCGTAGCCCCTCTAGTGAACCAAATACTGTACGCGGCCCCTGGACATACGAGAGTCAATAATGCTGCTGACCTCATACTCCTCATGGTTGTCAACAAAGATAGGACGGGGACGAGTCAACACAGTGGTAAACCGATTACAAACCAATGGTTTCAAGAGGGAGACATGAAAAACATTGGAGATGCGCATTGCAAGAGGAAGGTCAAGAGCGTATGGTCAGGAGGTATAACTGGAGTGGGTACAGACTCCTCCTTGGACAGAGGCGAAAATTGTCAAGAGAGGGCATCAGCCCTAACATTTTTACTACCAGGCAGGTAGGAGACCACTTAATTAAACAGAGACAAGAATAGCGCCCATCTGGCCTGTCAGGGTGACAAATGTTTTGCTTCAGATATATAAGTTAAATTCTTGTGGTCAGTAAGAATGAGCACTGGCACGCTAGTACCCTCGAGAAGATGCCTCCATTCCTTGAGTGCCAAAATTATGGCCAGTAATTCCCTGTCGCCAATTTCATAATTGCACTCCGCTGGAGACAATTTCTTAGAGAAGAAACCACATGGATGCAAGGAACCATCAGGCGTAGAACGTTGAGACAAAACGGAACCTACTCCAGTCTCAGACGCATCGACCTCAAGAACGAAAGGCAGGACAGGGTTAGGATGAGCCAGAACTGGAGTGGCAGCAAAGGCAGTCTTAAGACTATCAAAGGCCTTAATGGCAGTAGGTGACCAATGGAGTGAATCATTCTCTTTACGGGTCATGTCTGTGATAGGTTTGACCAAGGAAGAAAAGTTTTTAATAAACTCTCTATAGTAATTGGCGAACCCCAAAAAACGTTGAATACACCGAAGACCAACTGGGCGAGGCTACTGCAGAACTGCAGATAACTTGTCAGGATCCATGGAGAACCCTGCAACGGAGATAACATAACCTAGGAAGGTTACTTGAGTCTGATGGAACTCACATTTCTCGAGTCTGAAGAACCCGTGTAACATCAGAACGATGAGCCTCAAGTGTGGTTGAGTGTATGAGGATGTCGTCTAAGTACAGTACAACACACTGTTGCAACATATTTCGTAGGACATCATTAATAAATTCCTGGAAAACAGCAGGAGCATTACATAGGCCAAAGGGCATTACAAGATACTCATAATGCCCGCTCCTAGTGTTAAATGCTGTTTTCCATTCGTGACCCTCCTTGATCCTGAGATTGTATGCTCCTCTCAAATCAAGTTTAGTAAAGACCGTAGCTCCCTTGAGGCGGTCAAAGAGTTCCGTAATGAGCAGAATAGGGTAAGCATTCTTAATGGTAAGATGATTAAGACCCCTATAATCAATGCATTGTCTTAACTCGCCACCCTTTTTCTTCACAAAGAAGAAGCCAGCCCCTGTAGGAGAGCAGGATCCCCAGTGACAAAGCATCGGCAACATACTCCTCCATAGCACAATTCTCCGCAAAAGACAGAGGGTAAACCCGGCCCGAGGAGGAATGGCTCTGGGTTGCAGGGCTATGGCACAATCGTAAGACCTGTGAGGAGGCAACGTACCGGCACGCACCTTGTCAAAAAACGTCTAGGAACTCTTGGTGGTACTCTGGCAATTGAGATACCGAAGAAGTGTACAAGACTTTAACTTGTTTCCGAAAACAAGTGGAAATACATTGCGGAGACCACAACAAAATTTCGGACCTGTGCCAGTCGAGGCTGGGATTGTGCTTTTGGAGCCAGAGATAACCCAGAACAACCGGAAAATGCGGAAAAGTTTATCACGTGGAACTGGAGGGTTTCAAAATGGAGAGCCCCAACAGCCATGGATAACGGAGCAGTTTTGTGAGTAACGAGTGCGGGCTAAAGGGGCCTGCCATCAATGGCCTCAATAGCAAGCGGAACGGACCGAGGCAAAACAGGAATGGAGTGCTTTGATACAAAAGCACTGTCAATGAAATAACCCGCAGCACCGGAATCAACAAGAGCCTGGGTGACTCTGGAGGAGTCCACCCAGGAAAAAAACAACCGTGACCAAAGTTTTCTTCTTTAGCTGTTCCGGGCATGAGGATAAACCACCCAAGGTCTGCCCCCGACAGGACCTTAGGTGTGAGCGTTTCCCGGCCATGTAGGACAAGACTTCAAAAGGTGGCCCTGTAACCCACAATAGAGGCAGAGGCCCTCCCTCCTCCTAAAGGCCCTCTTCACCGCAGAGAGACGCGTGAATCCCAACTGCATCGGCTCAGCAGTACCTGGTGACTCGGGACCAGGAGGCATGGGAAGAGAGGGAGGCATGGGTGGGAACGAACACGTAGGAGACAACGGAAAAGGAGGCTTCCGCAAGCGCTCCTTGAAAGAGGGCCTCTCTTGGAGTCTGATGTCAATTAAGATAAAAAAAGACACTAATGCCTCGAGATCCTCTGGTAAATCTCTGGCAGCAACTTCGTCTTTAATCGCATCAGAGAGCCCATGAAAGAAGGCGGCAACAAGGGCTTCATTGTTCCAACCTACCTCTGAGGCAAGAGTACGGAACTCAATGGCATACTGAGCAACAGATCTCGTACCTTGCTGAATGGACATGAGTTGTTTAGCAGCAGAGGAGGAGCGAGCCGGAACATCAAATACCCTTCGAAAGGAGGCCACAAATTCAGGGTAATTTTTAATCACAGGTTTATTAGTCTCCCACAAGGGATTAGCCCAGGCAAGAGCTGTGTCAGAGAGTAACGAGATGAGAAATCCCACCTTAGCTCTGTCAGAGGGAAACGCCTGAGGTAACATCTCAAAGTAAATGCCCACCTGGTTCAAAAACCCTCTGCACTGATTAGGATCGCCTCCATATCGCTGAGGTAGAGGTGCAGAACCGGACATGCTCCTGGTAGGACAAGGTGCAGCAGCGGAAACAGGAGCAGCCATAAATTGCGGGGCACTTTGGTCTAAATGTGCATTGCGAGTCAGCAGGGTTTGCAGGGCTAGTGCAAATTGATCCAAGGGGTGATCCTGTTCATCCATCCTGGAAATTATGGCAGGTAAAGGTGGATTATTAGCACCATCAGGATTCAAGGCCCTTGCATAATGTTAGGATGCCAAGAATCAGACTGAGACGAGAAGTGCAAAAATAATCACACCTTTATTAATAGCAAAAAATAATAAAAAGTCCACAAGTCAAATAACAAGCCAGGAATCAAAACCAGAGCTGGTAGTCAGACGATCCGTGCCAGGAGCCAAAGTGAATAGTCAGACGAACCGAGTCAGGAGCCAAAGCGAGTAGTCAGACGAGTCGGAATCAGGAACAACGAGAACAGCAGAGTCAGGGATCAGGAACCAGGAGGGATGTCAGACAGCCAGGTAATACACAGGAGCTCTCACAAACATGTCTGAGACAACGCAAGGGCAAAGCATACTGAACAGAGGCCCTTTAAATAATAAGTGATGACATCACAATTCTGAGACTGCATCCTGTCTCACACGGATGATGTACACTAGTCTGGCCATAAAATGAAGTACAGGAAATGAGCAGCATCACACAGTATTCACTAGAGTCAGCAAGAGACGTGAGTAAAACGGCTGCCAGCAGCACATGGCAAACAAAGCAGGGAAAAACCCCTGACATTGTGGAACTATTCCAGGGGCGTCCAATGTGCGGCCCATTTGAGAGCAAAGTGCCGTTCTCCTGACTTATAGAAACATAGAATGTGCCGGCAGAAAGGAACCATTTGGCCCATCTAGTCTGCTCAATTTTCTGAAAACTTTCATTTGTTCTTGGCCTTATCTTATATCTAGCATAGCCGTATGCATATCCCATGAATGTTTAAACTCCTTCACTGTCTCTACCACTTCTGCTGGATGGCTATTCCACCATGAATCCAGTACCCTCTCGGTAAAGATAGTGTTTTTGATGTTATTAATTTGAAATGTACCTTGGTGTCCTTCACTAAGGTCTGTACTTTGGAAAATGTCCGCCACAGACTTGGTCCATGCCTATCCCTGGCGGGAAAGACCTCTAAATTCATTACTGTCCAGCAAAAATCAGGACAATTGGGAGGTAGAACTATTTGATAGTGTTATGGTTATTATTATTATTATTATTATTATTAGTTATTTGTAGAGTGCCAGCAGATCTATTTTATATGTAAATAAATAGATTTATCAATAAATATAATGCTATCTTTCTTTACTGGATTGCATGATAAAAAATTGCACAATTATTTTATTGTACTGAAAAAAACAGCATTTCTTTCATCAGATGGTAAGAGTCCATGAGTCATCACGTGTGGGAATTTCCCTCCTGACCACTAGAATAAGGAATAAGGTGAAGTTGAAGAGCAGATCTACTCATTGTTGAGAGGGGTCCTCTAATCGATTTGAGGCCCATTTCCTTCTCGCAGTAGGGGTAGACAAAAAGTTATCAGCCAGAGAGTGAAAGGTCTTTTCTCAGTGAGGAATGTCACAGGCCAACCCAGGTGAAATGTGTCAACCAATCCTATGGTCTGCTGTGAGTTGCTCCTTATGGGATACATAGCCCTCCACAAGTGAATTGTGGACATGCCCACCAATCTCCTGGATTGTAGATGCTATTACTGACTTAGATAACTTGGCATTGTGCTTGCACTGCCTAGGATGGGCTTGTCTACTGGAAGCAAGTTGCTGCAGCTGAGGTAAGCGCAGTGGACACAGCTGCTGACAGGTAAATACTACCCACCTTCATAGCTCAACAGCTATTAATATGAGCATATGCATATGCTTTACATCAGTGTTTTTCAACCAGTGTCCCGTGGCACACTAGTGTGCCGTGAGAGATCCTCAGGTGTGCCGCGGCAGACTGACAACAGTGCGGGGGTGTCCCTCTTTCAAATTTTGAAATATTGGGAGGTGTGTGACAGGCTCATCAGGCATTATTTACAACCATGACATTGACATTCATTCACAGACAATCATTATGATTGTTTGTGAATGAATGTCAATATGTCATATATAGTTTGTAGGAGGCATGGCATGACAGCACAGTACAGTGTGTATGTGTATGTGTATGTGTGTGTGTGTATGTGTGTGTATATATATATATATATATATATATATATATATATATATATATATATATATATATATATATATATATATATATACTGTATTAGGCTACAATGATTTTGTAAAATTTTGGGATGGTGGTGTGTCGCAGGATTTTTAATGTAAAAAAGTGTGCCACAGCGACAAAAAGGTTGAAAATCACTGCTTTACATAGTCACATTATGCTGCCGTTTTATAGCACTTTTGGACAGTTTACTGTTGTTTTAAATTTAGCATGGTCGGCCTAGCGTACTCAGACGTTCCTTTCATGCCATACAGAGTGTATTTTCTCTGCTCAAGTTTTAATAATCTTATTAAGGGAGATATTTTTGTAAACCAGAATACAGGACAAAAATTTAAAATAAGAGCATACTATTGTAATGCTTTATTCGTAATCTACCTTATTAAATGCCCTTGTGGCATAATTTATATAGGGGCGACGATTCACAGGGTCCGTGATAGAATTTTACAACATAAGTCCAATATTAGGATGAAGGATTTCAATGCCCCTGTTGCACATTATTTTGTATTCGCTGGTCATTCAATCTCACAATTACGATTCCAAGTCATAGACTATCTTTTAATCCCTAGTAGAAGGGGCAATAGAGATTTGCTTCTCAAAAAGAGAGAAGCTTGTTGGATCTATAAATTAGATGCCTTGATAACGAGTGGTATGAACAGAGAACTAGACTGGAATCTTTTTATTGAATTCAATTTAATTTTCTGATATGATGTTTTGAATAAGTATATTATAGATTAAGAGGTACTGTCTATTAACTTAAAGTAACTAATTTGATAATGAGAAAAAAGGATTTGAATTTGTACCAAAAAGCAATAAAACTAGGTTTGCTTCCCTGTATATATCAGTTTAAACTACACTATTATTAACATGTTATTATTATTTTTGGTCACAAGGTGGCAGTGTTATATAATTTACAAATATGGAATAAGGAGGAGTTATACGTCTAGGTATAGGTTTATAAGGTTGTTATGTCACTATACAATGTTTAGGACATGCGTAAAGATGTAAGGCCCGAAACGTAGTCCATTTTTATACATGCTCCTGTATATGGAATAAAATTTAATTGAAGAACAGTGGTGCGACTGTACTTAGTGTTGTTTTTTTAAGAAGGGTGTTAGCAATGCTACTAGTGGGGCTTTAGAAATATTGCTATTGGTACATATACCACTTACATGAAGAATAGTTGCTTATATTTATTGATAAATAAGGTGCATATACTAATCCGACTGGAGAAATTTATCTTTACATCTCCTCAGCTTGCTTGATCATATAGGAGCGCAAAAAACAAACACATTTTTTTTTATGTTTGACATTGAGCGCTTCTCTCTTTTTATTTATGCAAATTATGACTCTTAGGAAAGTCTCCCTAAGTGTGATGCGGTAATCCAGACGTGACCCGTTGCTTAGTTTACCTAGAGGGATATGGCTGCACCTCACTGATGAGGCCCACACTAGGCCGAAACGTATATCTAAGGTTTTGCCGTCCCTCTTGTTCAGAGAGGGATTCCCTGGTATTTCGGGGCTGGACTGCACTGTTAAGTCAGGATCAGACTGATATGCTACAGGAAAGTCATCTGTGAAAGGCACATGTTGAGCAAAAAGAGGCTGCTTCTTAGATGGAAACTAGCCATAGAACAAGCTGTTATGCTATTGTTCGTTCCCAGGTTGAGCCCTTCTCTATTTTTATTTATGCAAATTATGACTCTTAGGGAAGTCTCCCTAAGTGTTATACGGGATTCCAGACGTGGACCCGTTGCTCGGTGTGCCTAGAGGGATATGGCTGCACCTCACTGACGAGGCCCACACTAGGTCGAATTGTATGTCTGGGGTTTTGCCGTTTCTCTTGTTCAGAGAGGGATTGCCTGGTATTTTGGGGCTGGACTGCACTGTTAAGTCAGGATCAGACTAATATGCTACAGGAAAGTTCTTCTCTGTGAAAGGCACATGTTGAGCAAAAAGAGACTGCTTCTTGGGTGGAAACTAGCCATAGAACAAGCTATTATGCTATTGTTCGTTCCCAGGTTGAGTGCTTCTCTCTTTTTATTTACGCAAATCTTCAGAGTTGGCCTGACCTCAGACAGGTCTCTTTACTGCAATTCCAGTGAGACAATGTCACAGCAGTTGCCTTTTTCAATCATCAGGAGGAACTCTCCGTTCCTTAGTAATGGGGGAAGTGGTCTGCATCTTCAGCTAGATAGAATGTCATAATTTCAAGATTTCTTCTATCCACAATTGGGAGGCAGGCTTTCTCAGTTGCCAATCTCATCACCCAGGAAAATTGTCTCTGAATTAGGATGCTTTTCAACCAGATTGTGAGACATTAAGGTCTTCCAGAAATAAATCTTATGGCCTCTCACTTAAATCAAAAACTGCCCCAGTATTGTGCTTCGGGACCCTCTAAAAATTCTGATAGTTACCCTAGTGGTTCCTATCAAGAATGATAGCAAAATTCAATCAGGAACAAGCCTCACCAATTCTGATTTGTTTCAGCATGGCCTTGCAGGATTTGGTTTGTGGATCTGGTTCATATGTCGTCGTGCCTGTCTTGGAGGTTTCCTCCTAGATATTTTCATTTATTAGGATTTCAAAACTCTGAGTTTGACAGAATGGTGATTGAAAACTTAGTGCTGTCTCAGAGAGGTTTTTCTGACCATGATATTCACACCTTGATTCAGTCTAGGAACCTTTTACCAGACGTATTTATCATAAGGTCTGGAAAATTTTGTTTTTGTGTGGTGTCCTTGTAGAAGTGTCTGGATAAGGGCTTGTCGGCTGAAGGGGCAGATTTGTGCTCTTTGATGTTTTTAATTTGGCTTTGAAGGTTCCTCAAACTTCTCCTTTTGAGATGCTGCATAATTTTTATCCTGGAAGGTTCTTTTTCTTCTATCTATTTCTTTTGCTCGAAGCGTTTCTGAGCATTAAGCTTTTCCTTTCTTCAGAAGGTAGTATTTACAGATACTATTAATCAGGAAATTATGGTTGCTTCTTTGTGTCCAGCTCCTAAGAACTCTAAGGAGCGTCGCTCTTCACAATCTGGATGTTGTTAGAGCTCTCAAGTATTCTGTGGAAGCTGCAAAATATTTAAGACATTTTTCTTACCTTTTGTTAATTTTTCTGGGACTTGCAAGGGTCGGTGCCTGGCTTAAAGCCTTAATTCACAAGGCATATTTTTTTGTGGGGAAATATCCCCCTAGGTGCATTACTGCTCATTCTACTAGGCCCTAGTAAATAGGGCTTTTGATAATGAGGCTTCTATTGATCAGATTTGCAGCTACTTGTACTTCTCGGCACACTTTTTCAAAGTTTCTTACTTTGATGTCTATAGATCTTCTGAGGCTGCTTTTGCAAGAAAAATTCTGCGGGCCATAGTGCATCATCAGTAACCTACCTGCCTTCACTGTTTACCCCCTATTTCATAGTAATATTGTGGTCTTCACTGCTTGGATATATATTCCCACATGTGATTTACTTTTATGGACTCTTACCATGTGAGGAAAGTAAACAAAATTTATACTTACCTAATAATTTAATTTCTTTTATGATGGTGAGAGTCCACAAGCACCACTCTTTTTGTTCAGGTGGCGGCTGTATTTGTGTTGCACTTATTTTGCTCCCTTTTATTTTTCCTGTTCTCCTCATCTACTTGGATATATGTATAACTGAGGTTCATGGGAGGAGGGAGGGATTTAAAGCTCTGGTGTGTTTGGGTATTTGTTTGCCTCCTCCTAGTGATCAGGAGGGGAATTCCCATACATGATGACTTGTGGAATCAGGAAAGCATACATTTTGTGTTTTATGTAAGCATCTCTATTTTTTCTCTGCAGATTTTAGGAGCAGCAGTGTGCCCTAATTACCTGATCCACACCTTGTTGATAAAGTTGGATTTAATCTGCAGTGGATCTTTTTTGCATCAATTACAAGTAAGCAGCTAGAAGCAGAGGAGGCATCGTTCTTGCTTTGTGGATGATGGCGCTACTACAGAAGATATGGCTTGGCGGAAAGTTAATTAAGTAAGTGGTGCTTATTTACTCCTTTACAAGAAATAAGATGTCAGTTGAATTGTGAATAATTTTATGCAGACCCAGTACAAGAAGGTTGCAGATTTCATGCTCTCTATACAAGTGTCTACTTTTTGACTCTGCGATAGCATTTCTTATATTTAATTTCAGTAGAGAGAGTTTAGGTTATTGGGTTTATTAATCCATTAAAAATAGAGAGACTGAAAAATATTTTATGGCTTAACAGAGGAGACTATGGGCTCCATTTTATGAAGCTGCGGACTGGGGCAAGAGAGCCTGAAACGCTAGTTAAAGGGACATGAAACCCAAAACTTTTTTTTCATGATTTTTTTTTCATGATTCAAATAGAGCATGTGATTTTAAATAACTTGCTATTTTACTTCTATTATCAACTTTTCTTCTTTCTCTTGGTATTTTTTGTTGAAAAGCAAGGACATACGCTTAGGAGCCGGCCCATTTCTGAAGCACTATATTTCCTGCCATGTAGTGCTACCTAGGTATCTCTTCATTACAGAATATCATGGGAACAACGCAAATTTGATAGCAGAAGTAAATTGGAAATCTTTTTAATATTGTATGCTCTCTCTGAATCACAAAATATTTTTTTTGAGTTTCATATCCCTTTAAGTAGCACCCTTAGAGTGGTGGAGTTAATGAAGCTGGTCAGCTCCGACTGAGATGATTGACAAGTCTGGCTATCGCTTAATTGGTTGTGCAAGAGCAAGCGGCACTGCTGCACAAGCAATTGCTTCTGTCATGATAACTGTGGTCAGCAGACACTGTCCGCTTGCTGTGATGCTGGGGCCGCTAGAATTGGTTCGAAGTGTATCATAAGCATATGAATAATGTTGAAATCCCTACAAGGTTTTTAAGGTGAAATTGGAGGGTGTATAGATTCACAAGATTAAGGGCTTTCTTAATCAAACAATAAGATGTAGTAAGGTTCTGCATTTACAGAAGAGGAAGTATAGTAGGATTAGATACATATTATGACAACTTAAACAATGCTTTAACTTTACAAGAGTTGAAGATATAGAATGCAACATTCAAAAAATGAAACTAATTTTAACACATTTGTTTGTTTTCCAATTTCCACTGTTTGCACAACATTCTAGCATTTGTTTAATGTAATAGTATTTCTAATGCTCTCTTTAAATGTAATATCTAAATTATGCAATATTTAAAAAAAAAAAGAAGAAAAAATTGAATCTGTATATTTCTAAAATTATTTCTAATGCTCTCTTTAATGTTATATTCTAATTATGCAATATTCAAAATAGATCATTCAAATTAATATATTTGTAACTATTATGTATCAATTAACTAAATCCCCTACCACATGAACTTCTGAATAGTATTTGTTAAATCGAATGTTACAATGGAAATTTCGAATGTAAATATTTGATCTAATTATGAACATTCAAAATTATTAGTAACATTTGATTACCGAATTTTAATGGATTTTCTTTCTTATCAAATTTCAATTGTCCAAAACAAATGTCCACAGGACTATTCATTCTACCAAGCAAATTGCACTTTCACCACATTCGCCCATTTCTAATATAGAGGGCAAGTGTGGCATCAGCCATTTTTAACGCTACAGAAAAAGTAATGTTTTTTTTTTTGTGAGTAATTTGTTTAGGAAATAATTAAAGGGGCATTGTTTGTTTCATTTAGTAATTTAAAATGTATTGCCTTTTTTCCCCTCTTGTTAGAACTGATGTTCATGTACTGAGGCTTCTCACTGTTATCAGTAAAACAGTGTGACTTCTGCTTTTCAGCCAGTGAGATATCGATCAGACATGTATTTCCTGTTAGCATCAAAATAAACAGCTTTAACGTAACCTCTTTCATGCAAAAATGATCTTGAACCTATTATTTTTTAATATGCACACTAGAAGCTTTAAGTTGTATGTTCATTTTAAAAGCATAAGTGTTACTACCCAGCATGCAAATGAGGTTAGACAAGAGACGTATGGATGATAGATGGAATAATAGACAAATCTAGGGTGCCTTATCATTTTGGACATAAGACCCACATTCTACATACAATTCTAAACAAATTTCCAATTTGCTTTGTTCTTTTGGTGTCCTTTGTTGAATAGGAAACCTAGGAGCAGCAATGCACTACTGGAAACTAGATTAACACATCTGGTGAACCAATGACAAGAAGCATATAAGTACAGGCTAGCTCCCAGTAGTGCATTGCTGCTCCTGAGACTACTTAGGCGTGCTTTGCAACAAATACTACCTAGATAATGAAGCAAATTAGAAAATAGAAGTATAATAAAAGCTATTTAAAATTGCTTGCTCTATCTGAACCATTACACTTTAATTTTGACTGTCACATTAAAGGGGCATTAAACACTAAATACATGCCTGATAGAATGATGCATTCAAAGAAAAGGTTAGTCTGAGAGAAACCTGTAGATGTATTTTTTTTAAGTTTCATTAGCTGTTTAAATATTGACAAAATAAGTTTTAGTGTTTATAAAGCAATGGGAGCTGCCATGTAAATGTTACCTTCTCTGCTGTGGCCAATTAGAAACAGTTATAAACAGGTCACTAGAGTGTGCAGCCAATGGCTGTGTGGGATATAACAATCCTCTGCACTTCCATTTCTAACAGGAGATGAAAAGCTCACGATTTCAGAATGGAAAGGAAAAAGGTGACAAAATAAGTTATGATAGTATATTGCAATTTATTATATACTAGTTGATAAGCCTGCCCAGAGGGCAGTCTATGTGTTGTAAATACAGCCCCCCAAGCTACAAAAAATAAGAAATAGAAGTAAAGAAAAAAATAAACCCTAATTTAAAAAATAAAACCCCCCCCCCCAAAATTAAAAAATTAACTAACACTATAGCCCCAAATAGGTACTCACGTTTTCAGAAGTCCGGCGGAGAAGATCTTCTTCCAGGTGGGTCCATCATCTTCATCCACAGCGAAGGTGGCATGAAGCGGAGGTCCAGAGCGGTCTTCCCAGATGTGGCGATCCTAGGCGTCAGTCCTCAGCGGCGGCGGTCCTTGGCGACATGGAGGCTCCTCTTCATCTGATGTCCGTGGTATACTGAATATTGAATGCAAGGTACCGCAATCAATTGGGGGTACCTTGCATTCCTATTTGCTGAATTTTTCAAAACAGCCAATAGGATTAGAGCTACTAAAATGCTATTGGCTGTTCAAATCAGCCAATAAGATTTCAGTAGCTCTCATCCTATTGGCTGCTGAATTTTTCAAAACAGCCAATAGAATGAGAGCTACTGAAATCCTATTGGCTGTTCATATCAGCCAATAAGTTTTCAGTAGCTCTCATCCTATTGGCTGATTTTGAAAATTTCAGCCAATAGGAATTCAAGGTACCCCAATAAATATGAAGAGTAACCTCCATGCCTTTACCGAGGACCGCCACCACCAAGGAGCGCCGCCGAGGATCGCCACTTCTGGGAAGACCACTCCGGACCTCCTCCCCACACCGCCTTCGCTGTGGATGAAGATGATGGACCCACCTGGAAGAAGACCTTCTCCGCCAGACTTCTGAAACCGTGAGTACCTATTTGGGGCTTTAGTGTTAGGCTTTTTTTAAAAAAAAATTTGGGGGATTTTTTATTTTTTAACTTGGTTTTTATTTTGGGCACTTTGAAAAAGAGCTGAATGCCCTTTTAAGGGCAGTGAAAAAAGAGCTGAATGCCCTTTTAAAGGCAATGCACATACAAATGCCCTTTTCAGGGCAATGGGTAGATAAGGTTTATTAGTGTTAGTTTTTATTTTATTTTGGTGGTTGGGGTTTTTACTGTTAGGGGGACTTTGTTTATTTTTAATGTAAAAGAGCTGTTTAACTTAGGGCAATGCCCTACAAAAAGCCCTTTTAAGAGCTATTGGTAGTTTAGCATTAGATTAGGGGGTGTTTTTATTTTGGGGGCCCCTTTTTTATTTTCATAGGGATTAGGTTTATTTTTTTTATTTTGGATAATGTGTTTATTATTTTTTGTAATGTTATCCTTTTTTATTTTTTGTAATTAGATTAATCTAATGTAATTTTTTATGTATTTTTAATTGTAATGTAGTTTATTTGTATTGTCATTAAGGGGTTAATTTAGGGGGTGTTAGGTTAGGGAGCTTAGTCATTAAATTAGTTTTTTTGCGTTGTGGGGGTTGGTGGTGTAGGAGTTAATAGGTAGGTAAGGTTTAATGCGTTGTGGGCGGTTGGCGCCGGTTTAGGGGTTAATAGATGTATTAGGTAGTTTGCGATGTTGGGGTTTGTGGATTTAGTGGCTAATAATTTTATTAGGTAGTTTTTTTTTTTTTTCTTAATACTTAGTACAGGCGGTTAGTTTTTATTTTAAACACTTATTGTGGGCGCTTAGGTTTTTTTTTAATACTTATTGCATGCGGTTAGGTGTTTTTTCATCTAGGTGAATTCTTTTGGCTGCTTGCGCTGCCAAGATTCCTTTGAGGATGTGTGCAGAACTGCCGACAGCGACGGACATTACAAACGCAATGATAGTATAGATATGTGTTACGGGTAAAGTAAGAAATTGGTTAATCCTAGCATTACCAGGGTAAACCTGACATTACCCAAGCGGCTGTGGGTAAAGCCCAATGTAACATGATAAATGTTCTCAGAGTGCATCGAGTCACGGATCAAACATATATATGATGCACTGTAATTCACACATCTTAACTATCTTTTTTGCCTCTGCCTGGAGGCTGGGTAGGTGAAGCCCCCCTTGTAAATCTCATTCCCCAAGGTTCACTTGAGGTGGATGCCCGAGGATCGGCGAGGCGCCTTTCTTGAACCCCCCCAGGCAGAGGCAAAAAAAATAAATAGTGTAGATGGGGGAATTTCATTGCATCAGGCTTTAACCACAGTCGCTTGAGTAATGTCAGGTTTACCCGGATAATCCTAGATTACCCAGATTTCTGACTTTACCCGTAACATATATATATATATATATATATATATATATATATATATATATATATATATATATATATATATATATATATATATATATATATATATAGATACAGTTTTTCATTATATATTACTATCTCAAAAGTGTTTATTGTCCTTTTTAAAGTATGAAAAAACAAAGCCACCTTTCCATTTTAAGATTAACCAGTTAAAGGGACATTCGTTTTTTTTTTAACACATTAGTTGATCAAATATTGAAAAAATTTGTGTCTGTAAAGCAATGGGTGCTGTCATGTTATGCCATAGTAAATAACACGTAAATGTAGTTGTTTGCATTTCATATGGTGACATTATTTATAATATAGTATTACCTAGTGTAAACTAAAGCTATTTTTAAAAAATTCTTGGCCAGCTGAAACAAATAGTCATAGTTTGGGCAAAATTTATCAAGCCCTGAAAAATTGGGCCTAAAAAGTCGCGATTATTTTCGCTATAGTTCGCAATGTGTGAAGTCAAAAATGTCGCCAGTATTTATCAAAATTTCTAGAGACATTTTTGGGGCAAAACATTTTTGCGATGTCAAGCGATTGGCTGATCCTAGTTTTCTTGCGAAAATATCATTTTCACTTTATTTATCAATCTTAATTTTAGACACCGGTAAATGGTTTATTGTTTTAATCAAGTGATTGTTTAAAAGAATGTTATTTTTTTATATATTAAAGTTAGTTTTATTTTGCCCCTTCTTTGGCTCTCTTTCATTAAGGAAGGTTGCCCGTTTTTTGGAGCTCGTTCTTTTTAATATACTTATTTCAATTGCAATTAAATTATTTTACTTTTTTATAATATATAATATATTATTATTCAGGTTCTGCGCCTTGTTGTGGGCAATTTCTAACCCTAGATTCAACAAGAAAGACATATTTCCATTCTCCTTCCAGACAAACAACAATATTGCTCTTTATTTTTCACTCCTCGCAACCTACAAATTGGCGAGATTAAAAGCAGTGAATATTACATGCACCACTTTTCATAAATATATGAGAACTGTGAAGATATGCGGGCATTTTAAAATGCCAATAGAGATTAATACAAGAATTAGGCATTTCCAGACAACTTTTGCATATACTTAAGACTTGCGAATGGTTATGAGTAAATTTGTTCGCACATATGAAAAGTTGCGACTTTATGGGCACATAACCTTTTATAAATATGGTGATATCATTTGTGAGGTTTTTTTTTACGACAAATGTGAAAATTTTCTTATTCTCACTTTGATAAATCTTGCCCTTTGTGTGGGTATCTCACATAAAAAATTACATTTTGTGTAAATGCAATGAAGGCTAAACAAATACAAACGGCTCTAGAACAGGGTTCAGCACTGTTAAACCAACCTCTGATTTTTCAATTCACTCTGACATCACATTATTGTTCCAACTCCTTTGCTAACTCACTCAACATAGTAACAATGAAAAGAAACCAAACATAAAGGGATAGATTACGAGTGGAGCAATATCTTAACGTGTGCCTGTAAAGGGGCTAATTCGCCCCTTTATGGGCACACGTTAAATATCCAGCAATTACAAATGGCTGGTTAATGCTCCCACAAGATCACAGTTGCACTTTGTGCTTAGCGCAATTAATCAGAGATCAGACCGCTGGTTAATGAAAAAAATGTGCCCCTTTTGCCCCCCAAATAAAGTGGAGAGTTCTGTATAATTAGAAATAAAGATGAGCATTTTTTTTTTGTTTTAAATAAAAAAACTGCACAAAGCAGTTATAAGGTGTTAAAGTGAGGGAATGTGGGGTGTTAGAAGAAAAACGGCACCGAAAGTGCTTTTACATAGATGTGAATAGTGGACTGTGTTAATATGTGTGTGTATATACATAAATATATGCGCGATTTGCCCGCTGCGGTAGGTGGTTTTCCCTATCTCATGGCATGAAAACGAGGCTCCCATTGGAGCCTATGGAAGCGCGCTCTTGTGAGTGCAAGGCTTTCAGGCAATAAGAACGTGAGGTCGCATTCGCATTGTGCCTGAGTTGTAATACCAGCACACATTTACGTGCGCTGATATTACGGAGAGGAGCACAAATATCTTGCTCGCAAAAGTACAATATTGCGCTTCACTCATAATCTAGGTCAAAAATGTGCCAATCGCTTTATTTTTTTAAAAAAAAAAAAAGCATTCATGACACCTATTGTATTACATTTTTAAGGTCTAAGATTTCCAGAAATATTATTTTAATTTTCTGTGAATTACTTGGTTGTATAAATAATAGAATTTAAAGTTCAACTTTGAAAAAAAAAAAATTCTCCTCATGGTAATTTTTTTTAAATTCAGAGTTGTATGGAATTTACATGTTTGATATAAATGTATACTATAAGAATTTGCTATAAGCTAAAAAAAATAGCTATTTAATATTCTATTAAATTTTCCCTGCATTATTTGTGCCAAAATCTAAAACCCCTACCAGCCTAATTCCAGTGCTTTTTCCAGCTTCTATTTGCATAATTCATTTTTTCCACATACTAGATAGCGCTGGAAGGCCCACCTAGTGGCTGAATGAGAAAGCAACATGCTCTAAGTATGACACAATTATAACTTTCTTTGCAACACAGTAGTTAATTGTAGGGCTTAGGTTTATTCTGACAGTTTTTATGTTTGGCAAAAAAATAAAATACTTAAAGTGATGGTAAATCCAAGCATTTTACAAACTCTAGGATTTACAATCACTAAAAATAAAGGGAAGTTTCATTGATCAAACCTGTACAAAAAGGTGCTAAACTCACCCTTTCTGTGCCGTTGCACAGCACTAAATTCAGCAGGTCCGGCCACCCGCGGCACAACAATCTCCTTCAATGAACTGACATTTGCACCTCTAAACCAATAGCCGTGCATGTCAACTGACAGGTTTCTGTATGCACGCACCGCTATTGGTTCAGAGGTGCAAGCGGCACCTCATTGGTAGAAGATTGTTGTGACATGGGCGGCCGGAGCCGCTGAATTTAGCGCTGTGCAACGGCACAGAAAGGGTAAGATTAGCACCTTTTTGTACAGGTTTGATCAATGAAACTCCCCTTGATTTTTAGTGATGGTAAATCTTAGCGTTTGTTAAACGCTTGAATTTACCATCACTTTAGAAAATAAAATTAATTTTGCTTGAACCAAAAATAATTTTAAGAGCACTTTCCTTTCTGTCTGTGTCATGGGTGGTATGTCTCTTGATTGGCTATACAACTGAGCGCTCCTGTGGTACATGCACCCATTGGGGTTTCCGGGAGCACTGGCAAGGGGTACCCCAGCACTTGGCCTTTCATTTTTTTTTTGTTTGCTTTGATGCAGCTAATATAAACATTCAATGTATCACAGAAACCAATGATTATTAGTTATACCCTGAAGCAGGTGGGGAAATCCTTAGAATCTGGCAAGTTATAGATATTTGACTGGAGTTCAGAAATGCTGATAACTGGGAACGTGCCAGATACATAGCGCTGTGAAACAGTGTCATGGAGCCATGTGCTAAATATAGGGCCACATAAAATGCCACAAGGAAAATATTGCATGGTGAAATGTGCCAGGTGAAGTGTTCTATAACCAAGTAGTGCAAAATGTAATGAGCCTGATAATCTGTGTATGTGATGAAGTTAGATGCAGAAATCTGGAAACACAAATTTTACTTCCCTTATATACTTTTTCCATATATAAGTGGTACAGTATTAAAGAACTATATGTGTGTGTTGTGTTTATGTTTTATCTGTAAGTTGCTCTCTTTATTATTTGTTGTTCCAATAATGTTTCCAAAGATTTTGCTGTATGTGCATTCAGTAAAACCGGATTTTGAAATAAATTCCAGTAAACTATATCTGATACCAATCTGTATGCGCGCTTGCCTCTTATTTTCCTAACCTAATAATATTTACATGTTGCAGTTGGGGGGTACTTAGGGTAAATATTTATGCCTGTAGGGGTGCTTGCAACAAAAAAAGTTGGCTGTAGATCATAAGCTTGTAACATGTTGCTGTTAAGTTTTAAAAGGTGGTTTAGCCAAGACTTTTCTATATTTAAAGCACCCATTCTAAAATGCTACGAGATAAAATCTTTGTGTAAGGTTTGATCATTTCTGTATTCATTTCAATATATCGCTAATTTAAACATGTATATTTTATCTGCTTCACAAGTGAGATTTGAACCTGTAAATGTAAAGAAGCTCTGTTTTGAACTATATGGATTTTATTAACTGATCAGCAATTTTAAATTCACAATAACATGACACAAAGGCATTCCATCATGACAGTAAATGCTCTATAAATTATGTGCACCACATCTTTACATAGTGCAAAACAATTACTTCAATTCACTGGAATTTAGCACATTTCACTCTTAGCTACATTACATGACTATTAAAATTGAAATTCCATATTAATGAGGGTGCCAAGAACCTGTGGCATTTAGTTTAGCTGCAAGGTTCTTTGTCCCTTAGCTACTTGACTTGCACTCTTACAGTCCTTGACCCCTTAAGTCGTCAAGCCTACAGACACCATCATTACCAAAATTACTAATAACCCCCCCCCCCCACAAAATAAGACACTAAGGACAATAAATGGGTAAATAAGTCTGGCCACAGCCTTTTATTAAATTACCTAAAATTTAAAACATAAGCATATAAATATATAAACCTTTAAACAGACCTGAAGTATTAAACTGCATATTAACCCAGCGGTGCTAGTCCACCTTCCTATCACCCCAAGGTCCTGACATGACCGTTCTTGCAGAATTAAACTGCACTCAGCAAGGCTATTTGCTAAGTCTGTGTACTCTTATCTTTAAGGAACGGTCCAAGGAACCCCGTTTCCAAGGAGCAACAAACCTAACATTCCCACCCCGTGGTGAGATACCATCAACACCACTTGGCCAGGATCAGTACGACTAACAAAAGGAAGACTAGCACCCCCGCCCAAGCTGTAACATGAAACAATAAAAAAAATTTGGAGGGAGGGCAACCACCGCTGCCTGTTCCTGTCAGAAAAATTGCACCAAAAAACCCAGAACCACCCTTTTTATAACCCCCGCCAGAAGCTCCGCCCACCAACATCCTGCTTCCTCCTGGGGTCAAAGGCCCCTACATCTATGCTCCACGACGCTTCCAGGGCTGCCTTGACCCCTTAAGTCGTCAAGCCTATGGACACCATCATTACCAAAATTGCCAATAAACCCCCCACAAAATAAGACACTAAAGACAATAAATTGGTAAATAAGTCTGGCTACAGCCTTTTATTAAATTACATCAAATTTAAAACATAAGTATATAAACCTTTAAACAGACCTGAAGTATAAAACTGCATATTAACCCAGCGGTTCTAGTCCACCTTCCTATCACCTCAAGTTCCTGACCCGGCCGTTCTTGCAGAATTAAACTGGACTCAGCAAGGCTATTTGCTAAGTCCGTGCACTCTCATCTTTAAGGAAAGGTCCAAGGAACCCTGTGTCTAAGGAGCAAAAAACCTGGCATTCCCACCCTGTGGGGGGAAACCATCAACACCACCTAGCCAGGATCAGTACGTATAACAAAAGGAAGACTAGTACCCCTGCCACAGATTGGACTGACCTTCAGGCCAGACCCGCCACACTGGCTAAGACCATTGATAACCCTTCTTTAATCTCCAGTAGGAAAAGTCTGACATCAAAATCATTTAGATGCACTCCATCTTGTAGGTAGAATTCCCCAAGCCCTATGTCCTCTAAATCGGGATGGTGCAAAACCTCTCCCTGAATTCTCCTAAAAAAAGATGCTACCAATTTGTTCACCTTCTTTCTACTTTTCTCAAATTTGCTGCACGCCAGACCAACCTAGGAAGCGTATCAGACCAGACAATTGCCAACCCAGGGAAAAGAACAAATAATCTAGCCAAATCCCTTTTTATCAATCTCATGAGTTCCCTTTGAGGCAGATAACCCAAATCTTTACCACCAGCATGAACCAGTAACAAATACGGAGGGGGAAAACATTTAGCATAATCCACCACCAAAGGTAAAACATAGATCCATTGAAGGCCCCGTACTCCCAGCCATCTGAACTCAGCTTTTCTTCTTCTTGATAAACCAAACTGCAGACCAACCTCTTTCTCTGCTGCTGCTCTTCGAGCCCAGTAAATAAAAGAATGGCCCACCAACCATACCTGAAAAGAATCTGGAATTAAAAGAGCAGAAAAAACAACAATATAAACTAAAGCTAAACAGATTCCACCCTTAACTCCGGCCGTATATAAGACCGGTAACGTTTAGAGCCCCATCTCCCCACATGCTTCACCACATTCTCACTGAGCCCTAAATCAGACACTTCTGTGGCTGCGCCAATTCTGAAGGTTTGCGACCCAAATCCTCAGGCCGAAAACCCATTTTTATCAGAGCTTTACCAAGCACTGCCCTGAACTGAAAGTGTGACAAAGCACTACCATCCCTGTGGATCAGGAAAGAGCCCCCAACAGGCGGCCTCCATTGCAAACACTTGCACATCGCAAACAAAGGGCAAATTTCAGTCCCTGTGGGAAATAGCAGAATAGAATGACCTTTCCCTTCCTGATCCGTTTTGCATCTTCTTAAAAGTATGGAGACATGAGAGTCCGTAAGCCCCACATCCAACAAATTGAAACCCCCATGAGCCCATCTATTTCCACTGACCAACTCTGAACTACGAAAAGCCCCAAAAAAGGATAACAAGAAAGCAGCCCGAAATAAGACCACCTCGTAATCCGTCAAACAAACTTTTGGTAGTACCCCCAACATGCAAAAGAGCTTTGTAATGTTTTTAATGCCAATCAACTTTAAATATGGAAAGCCAAAGCTGCCAAACAATTATCAATCGCAGGATTGGACAAGCCCACACCTTTCCATATCCACTTAAGCAGTACTTCAATTCTCTCGTCACAATCCTCTTGGATGCCTTCATCCTTCAATAAACACTGCCACTCCTCCCTGACTGGCATAAGAAGCCCAAGAAGATGGAGCCAATGATGTTCTCACCAGATTGACAAGTCCCCACTGCCAAGACTCCACAGTTCCACCGGGCATTCCCTTTCATCTCTGTCTGCTTGAGGAGCCAACTCGCAAAACTGCTGCCACTGGAAACGAGAGAGAGCATCCGTAATTAAGTTGTTGGCCCCAGGAATATGCTTTGCCCTAACCAACACATTCAGTCTCAGGCACTGCAACACCAACACCCTTAGCAAGCAAATTACTGGAGGAGAAAGATGAAGACAATTAATTGCTGCCACCACCCCTGTATTGTCCGTATGGAACAATATTGATCTGTCCCGGAATGCCTCTTCCCACAAAAAAATAGCTACAATGATGAGAAACAGTTCTAGAAAAAACAGATTTTTAACCAGCTCTGAACAGACCCAATCAAACGGCCACTTAGCTGCACACCACTGACCGTTAAAAAAGGCTCCAAAACCAACACCCCCCTGCCGCATCAGTCACTAGCCCAAGTTCTTCATTTGACAATCTAGGTGACTGGAAAAGTACTGCCCCATTGATATCTTTTAAAAAGCCAGCCATACACGCAAGTCCTTCTTCTGTTCCACTGAAAGCCAAACAAAATGATGCGGCTCCTTCACTTTGGTAGTCGCCAGGGATAGTCGTCTCGAAAATTTTCTCCCAATGGGAATGATTCGACAAGCAAAATTCAGTTTGCCCAAGAGGGATTGTAAACCTTTGAATCACACCTGAAAGATCCCAAATTTTGTCAGCAGGTAAACGGCATTCCATTTTCTCTGAGTCAATAGTGATGCCAACAAAATAGAGGACCGTAGTTGGGCCCTCCAATTTGTCTACGGCAATGGGCATGCCAAAATCATCTACCATCCCTAAAAATACATCCCTCAAACAAACACAAGCTGAAGAGCCAGATGAACCAATGAATAAAAAATCGTCTAAATAGTGTACAACAGAAAAGAAACCAGAAAGCTCACACACTACCCATTCCAAAAATGATCTGAAACATTCAAACAGGGAAAACGATATTGAGCAGCCCATGGTTAGACAAAGGTCAACTTTAAAATTTCCTTCAAAAAAACAACCAGCCTATGAGATGACGGATGGACTGGAAGTAACCAGAATGCAGCCTCAATATCAATCTTTACCATTACAGCCCAGCATATCGAACCAAATTCACAGCCTGGTCAAAGGATGCATACTTAACAGTGGACAATTCACTAGGAATTCCAAGACAAATGATGGATTAACCTAAATTTCCCAGAATCTCGCTTGAGTCCCACACCTAAAGGAGAAACACATAGATCTGGAAAAGGGGAAAGGACTAGCCATACAGCAAAGTTCGATTTCCTTCCCAAGATTTTCCCGCACCACATGTGGGAACTCCCTAGCCGATTTTAAATTACCAGGAAAACGAACTTTGCCCCCTTCAGATGGAATCGCAAACACAAGCGAAAACCCATGCAGTAGCAAAGCAGCCTGCTTCCTTCGCCCAAGCTTCTCAGCGTAAAGGCTTAGCCAGTGTTCCATCCTTTTTACTTTCACTGGCGATGCCCCGTTTTTCAGGAAAATTTGCTGCGCTGGGGCCTTTTCCCTTTTTAAAACATCTGTCGAAGAGGTGAGATCCCCCACACCCAGAACATTCATGTGTAAATTTGCATCCAGCCCCCCATTTGCATTGCCCTTCATTGAAGGCAAAGCACAGACCTTTTTTAAGGGGCGCCGACAAACCTGCAGCTGCAGACCCGCCGACTCCAGCACGGAAGGGCTGGGAGGCTCTCAGTGGCATCATTATCTTTAGCCAGAGCCCCATGTCCCGGTCATCCCAGTGCATTTCAGGTTTTACAGCTATAGGTTGATGAAAGTGTTCGTTATACGTCCACCAGGCTAATCCACCATACGTCCTCTGAGCAGCCGCAATTTCATCTAAATAACAAAAAAGTGGAGCGCCTTGCTCAGTAAACTTTTCAGCCATAACACGGGCATAAATGACGAATGCCTGGAACCAATTGGTGAACGTTTTAGGTAACTTACGGTACCTTTTCTTTCTCTCCTCCTCCTCCTTTCCTGATTCTTTCTTAGAATCCTCAGGTATCTCGAAAGATTTTTCTAGAGGCAGCAATGAGAAGAGCTATATATACTCTCTTTTCCATATTTTTTCCTTTGTCTCCTTAGAAAAATGCAGACCAAAAGGACAAATAGAGCATAAACAAGATCGTGACATGGTTGTATCAGCAACCTTAATCTCTGAACCTCCCCCAGCACTCACTGAAACAGCAGGCCCTAAAACCGCTTGCGCGAGGGGAGTATTCCCTCCCAACACCAACGCAGGATTTAGACCCACATTGTGTTTGCTTAGTAACAGATGATGCTCCACCTGAAACCAAATTGGAGGGAGAAACCCATGCTCTACCAGCTGGAGGCAATACCTCTGAGGCCACTGATGACTCCAGTCGTGCCACCAAGTCTCTAAGACCTGCTAGCATATTGAAAAAAAAGACATTCATCCACCCCATGCACACCACTATCACTAACTTTCTGCAATAACCCAGCCCCACCCTTACCTCCTTACCTGCCACCTCTGCCGCATAAGCAACGCTTGGCTGAATAACTGGCTCCCTGGGCGCTGTCCCTTCAATAACACCTGCCGCCACAGCCTGTGATGTACTTGACTGCACGACCTCTCCAAACACCTCAAAACACAGTGCAGACTAAACACCCCTCTGGATGGAGTCCTGCAGCTCCAGCCCTGGACTTGGCAACCCTTGTTGCACCTGCAACATAGAGACAGATGACATACTAGTAGGCTGTGTAACAATCCCAACCCTTTGTGACCCTTGCTGGGCAACCCTAGATCGCTTGCCCTGCATAGCCTCTGACTCTTGTGCCCTACCCCTTTTCTCCCTACCTCCTGTGCTGATGAACCCCAGCCCTGGACCGCCCCACTCCAAACCTCCTTGGGCCCCTAGTAGCTACATTCCTCACTCTAGCAGGTGCACAGGCAGTATAATAATACCCCAATGCTTTTGCCCCGATAAAATCACCCACCTGGCCTTCTTGATGCCTCACGACAGGAACACCAATGACCGTAGAAGACTCCACCAATTCATGCATACCATCCAGGTCCAAGGCAATGCTATCTGTCCACGGCTCTGAGAGGTGGAAATAATCCCCCTCATCACCACAGACATCTGCAGGAAATAAATCAGAAGGGTCAACATTATGAACAACATCCTTGCCAGGCATACCATGACCCACCAGAACTGACTTCATCCCTTGACCATGACCAATTCTAAGGAGAGTTATACTTTTTGTTCTTAAATCTAAAGGCCCAGATTCTACACATGGTGAAGGTGGTACCTCGTCCTCCTCAGAAAAAGCCAGAAAAGTGGTCTATAAATTGCGAATATAAATCTAAAGCAAAAAACACTTTCCTTGTTTTTTCTTGCTCACTACTGCTCTGGAACTACGGCCAGCATGGGTAATTGAAACAGGCCCTTTCCCTTTCTTAACCTGCCTAACTACCCCCTAAGCAACCCCAGAGGACCTGGCAGAGGCCTTGCCTCTTTTTTTCTTGCGACCTCCCAGGCACAACCATGCTCCCAGTTTCTAACATGCACAACCCTACCACTAACAGAGGCCAAATCAGCAATCCCCTACAATTGAGACCCCTCCTTGCACAGAACCCTGCTGCATGTTAAAACCCCCACAAACCTAGGCAGGATTTTCATAATATTGATTCAGAGAAGTTAAAATATCTTCCCCCAACAAAATAGAAAACCCACCCTCAGGCCCAGAGAGGCCGGGAAACAGATCCTGTCTGACTGAAACCTCATCTTGCTGACCTGATATTACCAGTTCCTCCTCCACCATGGCTCAAATGTCACCTGAAGCACCAGGAACTGCATGTACTGAATCCTTCATCACCGCAATGTCTCCCTCTGAAGCCCCACTCACAGGCCATCTCACCTCCTTGCTGGGACTTCTCCTGTGGCGACCAGAACCACAGGCTGCATCAGTGCTGAGGCACACACGAGGGAGAGAATGCCGTGCTGGTCTCTGTCTAGAAGATGCAGGAGATTCCACAGGAACAGCACCTCCAGAAAGAACACCCGGGAGCTGCGTGGGCATCCATTCAGAACCTCTCTCCACTGCTGCGTTACGAATCCTTCACAAAATCTCCTCAAAATCCATAGCTCTTATGCACGCAACCACAGCTGTCTGTTCCTGTCACAAAATTGCACCCAAAAACCCAGAACCACCCTTTTTTATATCCCCCCGCCAGAAGCTCCGCCCACCAACGTCCTACTTCCTCCTGGAGTCAAAGGCCCCTACATCTATGCTCCGCAACGCTTCCAGGGCCGCCTGGAAGCTCTCACAATGGCCAATGTACAGGGTTACTGTGACTGTTGCAAAGGGGTTAACAATCACATAAAGAAGTATAAAGTACTTATCCATTAGATGCAAGTGAAGTGTTTTAAGAAACAAGCTAATTATGCAAAGTATTTGTAGTCAAGATTATTTATGCTTAAACAATGCAAAAATACATTTTAATAGTTTAGATATCTCTTAAGTTTAAAGCTTTTTTTTATGTGTTATTTAAAATATGCTCTCTCTCTGCTCTTGTATAGTTCATAGGATCAGCCTGGTCTGCTCTGTTCCTGGGGACTTCCCATGCTAGTGCCAGAAAATGTGTAAAAAAAAAAAAAAAAGTAAAATAGAATCAAGGAAAAATAGATTAAAAGAAAAAAAATAATAAAATAATTTGATTAAAAACATTATTTTAAATTTCAAAATAACGGACACATTTTCTACAGACTGTCATAGCATTTTAAAAATAGATTTAAAGGGACATTAAACAAAAATTGTAAACTGCATTATAATGTACCTTCAAATCTGAAAAGAATTTTGCAATGAATAACACATCTTTATTTGTTTTTTTTTCTTTTCAATTATTTCCCTGTCCATCAGAACAAAAGAATCTTTGCTAACCAATTACAAACTAATACATGCATACAGTATGAACTCTTTTTGCACATGTGAAGTTAAGGAAAGAGACTGGGGTATCTTGCCTTCTTGAAGTAAAACGAAAAAGGCTGCACCTCAGTTGAAATGAAAAAAATCACTTCTTTATTTATCAAAAACAAAAATCCATTACAGGCATGGAGCACCAAGTTTGCTTTTCCTACCATGATTGTTGATGCATAATTGATAATCCGCCTTAAAAGAGTAAATGAGGGGGGTAAACTGGCTCACAGAAAATTAGCTAAAAGTATTAACCTAAGCCTCCCTGGGAGAAAGTAAAATAAAGTAAAATAAATAATGAATGTATATTACAATAATATGTCACTTTCAATAATAAAACATTTTATACATTGTTGAAATGTTGAGTTTTAATATAGTTGCCAACAGCCCCGAAACTCACGGGACAATCCCATGATTTTAAATTTTGTTCCCGCCAGGCTCTGCACAATTGCCCTTCCTGGCTGTGTAAGCTGCACCTGCCTGTGCATGCAGCTGTCCTGGTCCAGATGGCTGAAATTGGCCAAATAGGGTGTCTTGGGGCGGGGCATGAACGCACCGGAAGACCTGCGCCCTGTCAGCCACACAGGTCCCACAATCGAGGTATGTGCTCTGTCTAGGGCTCCGGGAGTAACTACCATGTCCCTGGCTTCCTAATAAGATGTGTGCACTGTACTGGTTCCTGGGCTTGTTGCCTCCTAGATTATTTTTTTTGATGACCCACTCTTACTAGGAAGTTTTCAAGTGGCCATGCATGCAGGACAGTGCGGAAGCGAACCGGAGTTTGTTAGTATAACAAAGACATTTGAAATATTTTATTTTGCATTGTTAGTGAATCTAGGCCCTACTGATTCTCTCATTGAACACATTAGTGAGAGCAATTCCACCAGGCGTCAGAGTGCTCACACTGCGTCGGTTGTGCATCAACTGTTCCAAGTATCTGCCAAAACTATAGGTCTGTCAACCCAAAAAAACAAAACAAAATAAAAAAACAGCTAATGGTTGTTTTAGAAAGAGGTCTTGTATGTATGTACAGCTGCATGTGCAGCATACTCACAGACCCTGCGACTGTTAATTAAATATGCCATTAGTAAAATGTAAAATTAGTAAATGATCTGAATTCGTTGGTTTGAGTTAGCTCATCTCTGGGAACTCCATAAATCGAATTGTATTTTGCTGCTACTACCCCTGTAATCTTCATCTTTCATACTGCCTGATTTCTCTAAGGGACTGAGTTCCTGAAATAAAAAAAAGTTGGAGGGAGGTAGAAAAATCTATTTAACTTCTGCAAATGAGAAGACTTCTTTCCCATCATGCTGCTGGATTTTGAAGAATCACAACAGGAGGGGGCATGTCAGATCACCTGAGAGACACCTGTGTTTGCACAAGATTTTAACCACAAAAACAAAAACCTTATTGATGGAAACAAAAATGCAAGTGTTTTGAAATACATTCATACATCACTCATTATCTTTCATTGCTGTACAATTTATCTTGCTTAATTAACTGTAAAGTTTAATTTTGAGTCCTTTGTGGGTGTGTTAACAGAGAGAAAATAAATGTACCACAATGCATAGGGCTTTCACCTGCCAATCTTGCGTGGTATCTATTGAGTAAATGTCAAGGGGTAGAAGATAATGCACAAGGCAGAGGCATAAACATCTTCTTCAAGCTTGTGATGTACGGTGTTGTATTACAGAGCCCATATTTCTTTCCTAAGATATGGAGAGTCCACAATGTCATTCAATTACTAGTGGGAAGAGCACCACAGTAAAGCTGTTAAATATCACTCCCCTACCCATAATCCCCTGTCATTCTCTTTGTCTCTGTCAATGGAGGAGGTGAAGTTTTGGTGTCTGAAGAAATATTAATTACTTTTTCCTGCAAGCAAGGATTTGGGTCTAGCTGTAGTCCACGTTAATCTCTTCAGTAGAGTAGTGGTGACTTTTAAGCAGTTAGGAACTTGTGAGATTGTGCTTGCTTTGTTTCCTAACATATTGCTGCCCTAGGTATAGAAAGCCAGAGTTAGGTTACTATGTTCTTTCTTTTTTCTACAGGTCTCTGTAAGGAGTATGTGTCCTTTCACACCTTATGAGTTGTCGTCCTGCCTGACAGTTGGATTGCAGGTAAGTGCCTTTGTCTTCTAGGTACTTGCACCTAGACTTGCACTTTAAGGATATTTTTGCTGCAATTTCTGTTTGGGACATTTTATATCCTTTAGATAGGATATTTATTGGCAGGGTGCAGGCACTGGTTAATGGGACTTGGAGATGAGGGGTTGATGAGGGCTCAAATATGTTAAGTTTAGACTTTTTTATTTTTATTTTCTGGATCTTTATGGAATGTTTTGTGTAACATTCTCGTGTATTTTTTAGAAGATTTTTAGTAGCATGACGGTCTCGGCTTTATTTCACTTTATCAGTCAGGGAATTTGCCGTATAGACTTCTCCTCACAGGATGTGGGCGTGTTTTTGTGTCCGCTCTGTGATTCGTTGATGCCGGTCTTTTTCAGATGCGCGTGCTTTACTTTTTGGCGCAGTTGTTTTAGCCGGATGGTCATGTGACCCGCTGTTCCACTTTTAGACATTAAGCAGAGCGGTATCTTGTTTTTCCGGCATTAGCGATCTGGACTGTGAGATAGGAGGGTGCTGTGTGGTGGTTCTCCTTTCTGTTTGGTTCCGGAGCTCAAGTAGGGCATCCCAGTATATTTGGGGTGTAGAGGTAGCCTGTGTTTTGTTTTTGTTGGCTACTATTGTAGCTTTTTTTTTTTTTTTTTTGCTAGCTTTTAAACGTTTCTTTTAAAGTGACAGAAACTTTATATTTTTGTAATTTTTTCTGGTTTAAGCAATATGGATATGGAACAATCCCCTGCTTGTGATAAGTGTTTGCTGTGCCTTGAGGCACAAATTACTTTGCCTATGCAATTCTGTACTGCTTGCTTAAATATGACTTTGCAAAATAAAGATAAATTGTTGCCCTCTGAGCCCAATAAAGTCTCTCAGGATGATGCTGTTCAGGCAACGACACAGCTTTCTCCTCTAATGTCCCAAGCCTCATTGACGTCACATGCAGTACCCTGCGGTTCCTCTCAACCTCCTGGAGGAGTATATTTGCCTGCAGATTTTGCTGCACAGATATCTTCTGCGGTATCTGCAGCATTATCTGCTTTTCCTGTTTTGGGAGAATGCAAGAGGAAAACTAAATATTTATCAGATAGCAAGGTGTCTGTTTCAGCTGTTGATACGCAGGTTGTCCTCCCTCATAAGTCTGATGGGGAGGATACCTTGTTAGCTTCTGAGGGTGAAATCTCAGATTCAGACAATGTATCTCCTTTGCCTGATACTGAAGAAGTTAACTTCAGATTTAAGCTTGAACACCTTTGTTTATTGTTAAAGGAGGTTTTGGTTACTTTGGACGACTCTGATTCATCTGTCGTTGTCAATCCTAAGAAATCTAGTAAACTTAATAAATACTATGATGTTCCTCCTTCTGTGGAAGCGTTTCTTGTTTCAGACCGTGTGACGGAGATTATTTCACAGGAATGGGAGAAGCCAGGGATTCCTTTTTCCCCGTCTTCTGTTTTTAAAAAAATGTTTCCTGTTGCTGACTCCATTAAGGATTCATGGCGCTTGGTGCCTAAAGTAGAAGGGGTTATTTCTATTCTGGCTAAGAGCACTACAATCCCTATAGAGGATAGCTGTTCCTTTAAGGATCCCATGGACAAGAAGCTGGAGGCTTATTTGAAAAAAATGTATGTTTATCAGGGTCTGCCACTGTAGCAAGTGCGGCATCTTATTGGTGCAATGCCTTGTCTGAATCTATTTTAGAAGAGACTCCGTTGGAGGAAATCCAAGATAGGATTAAGGCTCTCAAACTGGCCAATTATTTTATTTCTGATGCTAATATGCAAGTTATTAGACTGGGAGCCAGTATGTCTGGCTTCAGTGTCCTAGCCCGCAGGGCTTTGTGGCTTAAATCTTGGTCAGCTGATGTTACCTCCAAGTCCAAGCTTTTGACGCTTCCTTACAAGGGTAAAACTTCCCTGTTTTGTCAAGCCTAGAAACGGGATGTCCCAGATCCTTGGGCTGTGGATATAGTATCTCAGGGTTACAAAATAGAATTCAAATCTCTTCTTCCCAGGGGCAGGTTTCACCTCTTAAGATTATCTGCAGACCAGGTAAAAAGAGAGGCATTCTTGAACTGCGTTCAGGATCTTAACTCCCTGGAAGTGATTGTTCCAGTTTCAGTAAGGGAGCAGGGTCTAGTATTCTAGTGAAATCTGTTTGTGGTTCCCAAAAAAGAGGGAACTTTTCGACCCATTTTAGACCTAAAGTGCCTCAGCAAGTTTCTCAGCATACTGTACTTCAAAATGGAAACCATTCGGTCAATTCTTCCTTTGATCCAAGAGGGTCAGTTCATGACGACCATAGACCTGAAGGATGCTTATCTTCATGTTCCCATTTACAGGGATCATCACAAATTCCTGAGATTCACTTTTCTAGACAAACCCTTTCAGTTTGTGGCTTTTCTTTTTGGCCTTGCCACAGCTCCCACAATTTTTTCAAAGGTTCTGGGGGCTCTCTTGGCAGTGGTCAAGACTCGGGGTATTGCAGTGGCACCTTACTTGGACTACAAATTGGTTGAAGCGCCATCTTTTCAACAAGCAAACTCTCATACAGAGATCTTGTTGTCTTTTCTACGGATGGAAAGTGAATCTGGAAAAGAGTTCTCTTGTTCCAGCTACAAGGGTGGTTTTCTTAGGGAGTTGTTTTTAGTCTGGTTTATCAGATTTCTGTCAGACAAGATCACCTCAGTGGCTTACATCAACCACCAGGGAGGAACCCGGAGTTCCTTAGTTATGATGGAGGTGTCTCAGATTCTTCAGTGGGCAGAAGCTCACAATTGTTGTCTGTCTGTCATCCACATTCCAGCAGTGGACAACTGGGAGGCGGATTTTCTGAGCAGACAGACTTTTCATCCTGGGGAGTGGGCTCTCCATCCGGAGGTATTCTCCAGGTTAACCCTCAAGTGGGGGATGCTGGAGTTGCATCTGATGGCGTCTCAGCAGAACGCCAAGCTTCCAAGGTATGGTTCAAGGTCAAGAAATCCGCAGGCCGCTCTGGCGGTTCCTTGGGATTTCAGTCTAGCATACCGGTTTCCTCCATTTGCACTCCTTCCACGGGTCATTGCGCAAATCAAACAGGAGAGAGCGTTGGTAATTCTAATAGCTCCTGCTTGGCCTCGCAGGATCTGGTATGCAG
Source organism: Bombina bombina (assembly GCF_027579735.1). Classification (NCBI taxonomy): domain Eukaryota; kingdom Metazoa; phylum Chordata; class Amphibia; order Anura; family Bombinatoridae; genus Bombina; species Bombina bombina. The sequence goes on along the minus strand of NC_069501.1, from coordinate 852,720,971 downwards.
ACCTAGTGAACATGTCATCTCTTCCTTCCCGGAGGGAGGTTACCTCTGAGGGAGGAGTTTCTAGTTCAAGGTCCTTTCCTCCAGCCAAATCTTGTTTCTCTGAAGCTGACTGCTTGAAAATTAAACGCTTAGTTCTTGCTAAGCGTGGCTTTTCTGAGTCCATTATTGAGCATGTCTGTAACTCATAAGATTTACCATAAGGTATGGCGTAAATACCTTTATTGGTGTGAATCAAATGGCTACTCTTGGAGTAGGGTCAGGATTCCTAGAATTTTGTCTTTTCTCCAGGAAGGTCTAGGGAAAGGGTTGTCAGTTAGTTCTCTTAAAGGTCAGATTTCTGCTTTATCTATTCTGTTACATAAGCGTTTGGCGGATGTGCCAGATGTTCGCTCCTTTTGTCAGGCCTTGGTCAGAATCATACCTTTGTTTAAACCTGTTACTTCTCCTTGGAGTCTTAACTTTGTTCTTAAAGTTTTGCAGCAAGCTCCGTTTCAGCATATGCATTCCATAGATATTAAGTTGTTATCTTGGAAGGTTTTGTTTCTTGTTGTTATCTCTTCTGCTCTGAGAGTTTCTGAACTTTCGGCTTTGCAGTGTGATTTGCCTTACCTTAACTTTCATGCGGATAAGGCGGTTCTTCGTACTAAATTGGGGTTTCTCCCTAAAGTGGATTCGGTTAGAAATATTAATCAGGAAATTGTTGTTCCTTCTCTCTGTCCTAATCCTTCTTCTCATAAAGAACATCTGTTGCACAACTTGGATGCTGTGCGTGCTCTAAAGTTCTACCTACAGGCGACTAAGGATTTTCGCCAGTCTTCTGCCCTGTTTGTTTTTCTGGAAAGAGCAAAGGTCAGAAGACTACTGCTACTTCTCTTTCCTTCTGGTTAAGAAGTATGATTCGTTTTGCTTATGAGACTGCTGGTCAGCAGCCTCCTGAGAGAATTATGGCTCATTCGACTAGGGCTGTCTCCTCTTCTTGGGCTTTCAAAAATGAAGCTTCTGTGGAACAGATTTGCAAGACTGCAACTTGGTCTTCTCTTCATACTTTTTCCAAATTTTCCAAATTCGATACTTTTGCCTCGGCTGAGGCTACTTTTGGGAGAAAGGTTCTTCAAGCGGTGGTGCCTTCTGTTTAGGTCTGCCTGTCTTGTTCTCCCTCCCTATTCATTCCGTGTCCTCTAGCTTGGGTATTGGTTCCCACTAGTAATTGAATGACGTTGTGGACTCTCCATATCTTAGGAAAGAAAACAAAATTTATGCTTACCTGATAAATTTCTTTCTTTCCGGATATGGAGAGTCCACGACCCCTCCCTTTTTTAAGACAGTTATTTTTTAATAAACCTCAGGCACCTCTACACCTTCAGTCGAATGACTGGGGATTATGGGTAGAGGAGTGACATTTAACAGCTTTGCTGTGGTGCTCTTTGCCTCCTCCTGCTGGCCAGGAGTGATATTCCCACTAGTAATTGAATGACATTGTGGACTCTCCATATCCGGAAAGAGGAAAGAAAAAGAAATTTATCAGGTAAGCATACATTTTGTTTTTGAGTCCTACACCACAAAGAGGAAACATGTATCCTCCTTTTTTGAAAGAGTAGAATTGTTTAAAATGAGGGGTCTTATGTTGCTGCATGATGCAGATAATCACCATATACACATCTTACAAGGGGCTATCAAATTGAAATACATTTTGAAATTTTTCATAAAATTTCTTCTGCTGCCCGTAAATGATATTGCATTGCCTTTTTATTATGCACTTGATTATGCAATTCTGCTGCATTTAATGGTCCTTTAAATAGAAATACTATTATTCTGCCTAAATTTGGTGCTTTTAAACAGTAGGGTTGTCAATACTACGATAACCTGCTTGCTAGCTCTGCTGCAAAGTGTCCCTGGAAATTATTTTTAAATGTTGCCAATTATGGCTTAATGGTCCTTTAACCCCTTAGTAACCAGACCATTTTTCAATTTTCTTACCCTTAAGGACCAGAGCTATTTTTACATTTATGCATGCAGTGTTTAGCTCTAATTTTCCTCTTACTCATTTACTGTACCCACACATATTATATACCGTTTTTTTCTCGCCATTAAATGGACTTTCTAAAGATACCATTATTTTCATCATATCTTATAATTTACTATAAAAAAAATATATAAAACATGATAAAAAAATTGAAAAATACACTTTTTCTAACTTTGACCCCCCAAAATCTGTTACACATCTACAACCACCAAAAAACACCCATGCTAAATAGTTTCTAAATTTTGTCCTGAGTTTAGAAATACCCAATGTTTACATGTTCTTTGCTTTTTTTGCATGTTATAGGGCAATAAGTACAAGTAGCACTTTTCTCCAAAATTAGCGAAAGTTAAATTGTAACACTGATATCTGTCAGGAATCCCTGAATAACCCTTCATATATATATATCATTGTTTTTAGTAGAGAACGCAAAGTTTTGATCTAGGCCAATTTTGGTATATTTCATGCCACCATTTCACCGCCAAATGCGATCAAATAAAAAAAATCGTTAAAGGGACATGAAACCCAAAAATGTTCTTTCGTGATTAAGATAGAGAATACAATTTTAAACCACTTTCTAATTTACTTCTATTATCTAATTTGTATAATTTGTTGAAAGAGCAGCAATGCACTACTGGTTTCTAACTGAACACATGGGTGAGCCAATGACAATCAGTATATATATGCAGCCACCAGTAGCCAATCAGTAGCTAGAACCTAGGTTTCCAAACTTTTCATGTTGGTGACACACTTTTTAAACCTACATAATTTCGCGACACAGTAATTTAGTTGTACTAGAAAACAGGAGGTTAAACTAACTTTTTTTAAGAGCTACGCACATATACATTAATGATATAATAACGAAATGTATTTACACGTAACAGTATGTAAGTATGTGCAAGAATTAAAAAAAAAGTTTAATATCACCAATAACTACGTACCATTTTAATGGGATGTATGAGGTTGATGAGATGAACACAGTTTCTGAATATTTGGTGGAATATTAGATAAAGACACTCTCATTTCATCATCAAGTATTTTTAAGCTTCCACTTCCTATCCATATACCAAGAGCAGGAGTAGCAATTCACTACTGGGCGCTAGGCTGCTGACAGGTAGCTGCACATGCATGCCTTTTTGTTATTGGTTCGCCTAGTATGTTCAGCTAGCTCCCAGTAGTGCATTACTGCCTTCAACAAAGGATACCAAAGAGAATGAAACAAAATTAATAACAAAAGTAAATTGGAAAGTTGCTTTCAAATTATATATTTCTCTTGTTAAGTGTATCCAGTCCACGGATCATCCATTACTTGTGGGATGTATTCCCTTCCCAACAGGAAGTTGCAAGAGGATCACCCACAGCAGAGCTGCTATATAGCTCCTCCCCTCACATGTCATATCCAGTCATTCTCTTGCAACCCTCAACATAGATGGAGGTCGTGAGAGGACTGTGGTGTTTTATACTTAGTTTATTTCTTCAATCAAAAGTTTGTTATTTTTAAATGGCACCGGAGTGTGCTGTTTTTTCTCAGGCAGTATTTGGAAGAAGAATCTGCCTGCGTTTTCTATGATCTTAGCAGAAGTAACTAAGATCCACTTGCTGTTCTCACACATTCTGAGGAGGGAGGTACCTTCAGAGAGGGAATGGCGTGCAGGTTTTCCTGCAACTAAGGTATGTGCAGTAAAATATTTTTCTAAGGAATGGAATTGACTAAGAAAATGCTGCTGATACCGAAGTAATGTAAGTAAAGCCTTAAATGCAGTGAAAGCGACTGGTATCAGGCTTATTAATAAAGATATATACTCTTTAAAAAATGTGTTTTAAAACGTTTGCTGGCATGTTTAATCGTTTTTTAACGTACATTTGGTGATAAAACTTATTGGGGCATAATTTTTCCACATGGCTGGCTTAATTTCTGCATAGAAACAGTTAACTGAGGCTTCCCACTGTTGTAATATGAGTGGGAGGGGCCTATTTTAGCGCTTTTTTGCACAGTAAAAAATTCAGACTCAGACTTCCTGCTTCTTCCTGCATGATCCAGGACTTCTCTAGAGGGCTCAAAAGGCTTCAAAAGTCATATTGAGGGAGAGCAGTGTGATTGTGTGTTTGACTGTTTTAAAAAAACGTTTTTCTCTATTGTTTATCCGTTTTGGGTATTAAGGGGTTAATCATCCATTTGCAAGTGGGTGCAATGCTCTGCTAACTTAATACATTTACTGTGAAAATTTGGTTGGTATAACTGCTTTGGTTTATTGTTATTTCAACTTGAGACAGGTTTTGTGCTTCTTAAAGGCGCAGTAGCGTTTTTTATATTGCTTGTAAACTTATTGTGAAGTGTTTTTCAAGCTTGCCAGTCTTATTGCTAGTCTGTTTAAACATGTCTATAGATGAATCTACTTGTTCGTTATGTTTGAAAGCCAGTGTGGAGCCCCATAGGAATATGTGTACTAAATGTATTGATTTCACTTTAAATAATAAAGGTCAGTCTTTATCTATAAAAGAATTATCACCAGACGACGAGGGGGAAGTTATGCCGACTAACTCTCCTCACGTGTCAGTACCTTCGCCTCCCGCTCAGGGGGCGCATGCTATTATGACGCCAAGTACATCAGAGACGCCCATAGCAATTATTTTACAGGACATGGCTACAATCATGAATAATACCCTGTCAGAAGTATTATCTAGATTGCCAGAATTGAGAGGCAAGCGCGATAGCTCTGGGATTAGGAGAGATGCAGAGCGCGCTGGTGCTGTAAGAGCCATGTCTGATACTGCGTTACAGTTGCAGAACATGAGGACGGAGAGCTTCATTCTGTGGGTGACGGATCTGATCCGGGGAAACCTGATTCAGAGATCTCTAATTTAAAATTTTAGCTTGAGAACCTCCGTGTATTGCTTGGGGAGGTTTTAGCTGCTCTGAACGACTGTAACACAGTTGCAATTCCAGAGAAATTGTGTAGGCTGGATAGATACTATGCGGTACCGGTGTGTACTGATGTTTTCCCTATACCTAAAAGGCTTACAGAAATTATTAGCAAGGAGTGGGATAGACCCGGTGTGCCCTTTTCCCCACCTCCTATATTTAGAAAAATGTTTCCAATAGACGCCACTACACGGGACTTATGGCAGACGGTCCCTAAGGTGGAGGGAGCAGTTTCTACTTTAGCAAAGCGTACCACTATCCCGGTTAAGGATAGTTGTGCTTTTTCAGATCCAATGGATAAAAAATTAGAAGGTTACCTTAAGAAAATGTTTGTTCAACAAGGTTTTATCCTGCAGCCCCTTGCATGCATTGCGCCTGTCACTGCTGCTGCGGCATTCTGGTTTGAGTCTCTGGAAGAGGCCATTCACACACCTCCATTGGATGAAATTATGGACAAGCTTAAATCGCTTAAGCTAGCTAACTCATTTGTTTCTGATGCCATTGTACATTTGACTAAACTAACGGCTAAGAACTCCGGATTCGCCATCCAGGCGCGGAGAGCGCTATGGCTTAAATCCTGGTCAGCTGACGTGACTTCTAAATCTAAATTACTTAATATTCCTTTCAAGGGGCAGACCTTATTCGGGCCCGGCTTGAAAGAAATTATTGCTGACATTACTGGGGGTAAGGGTCATACCCTTCCTCAGGACAGGGCCAAATCAAAGGCCAAACAGTCTAATTTTCGTGCCTTTTGAAATTTCAAGGCAGGAGCAGCATCAACTTCCTCCGCTCCAAAACAGGAAGGAACTGTTGCTCATTCCAGACAGGCCTGGAAACCTAACCAGTCCTGGAAGAAGGGCAAGCAGGCCAGAAAACCTGCTACTGCCCCCAAGACAGCATGAAGGAACGGCCCCCTATCCGGAAACGGATCTAGTGGGGGGCAGACTTTCTCTCTTCGCCCAGGCGTGGGCAAGAGATGTCCAGGATCCCTGGGCGTTGGAGATCATATCTCAGGGATATCTTCTGGACTTCAAGGCTTCTCCTCCTCAAGGGAGATTCCATCTTTCAAGGTTATCAGAAAACCAGATGAAGAAAGAGGCATTCCTATGCTGTGTTCAAGACCTCCTAGTAATGGGGGTGATCCACCCAGTTCCGCGGACGGAACAAGGGCAGGGATTCTATTCAAATCTGTTCGTGGTTCCCAAGAAAGAGGGAACCTTCAGACCAATCTTGGACCTAAAGATCTTAAACAAATTCCTAAGAGTTCCATCATTCAAAATGGAAACTATTCGGACCATCCTTCCCATGATCCAAGAGGGTCAGTACATGACCACAGTGGACTTAAAGGATGCCTACCTTCACATACCGATTCACAAAGATCATCATCGGTTCCTAAGATTTGCCTTTCTAGACAGGCATTACCAATTTGTAGCTCTCCCCTTCGGGTTGGCTACGGCCCCGAGAATCTTTACAAAGGTTCTGGGTTCACTTCTGGCGGTTCTAAGACCGCGAGGCATAGCGGTGGCTCCGTATCTAGACGACATCCTGATACAGGCGTCAAGCTTTCAAATTGCCAAGTCTCATACAGAGATAGTTCTGGCATTTCTGAGGTCGCATGGGTGGAAGGTGAACGTGGAAAAGAGTTCTCTATCACCACTCACAAGAGTCTCCTTCCTAGGGACTCTGATAGATTCTGTAGAAATGAAAATTTACCTGACGGAGGCCAGGTTATCAAAACTTTTAAATGCTTGCCGTGTCCTTCATTCCATTCCACGCCCGTCAGTGGCTCAGTGCATGGAAGTAATCGGCTTAATGGTAGCGGCAATGGACATAGTGCCATTTGCGCGCCTGCATCTCAGACTGCTGCAATTGTGCATATTAGGTCAGTGGAATGGGGATTACTCAGATTTGTCCCCTCTACTAAATCTGGATCAAGAGACCAGAGATTCTCTTCTCTGGTGGCTATCTCGGGTCCATCTGTCCAAGGGTGTGACCTTTCGCAGGCCAGATTGGACGATTGTAACAACGGATGCCAGCCTTCTAGGCTGGGGCGCAGTCTGGAATTCCCTGAAGGCTCAGGGATCGTGGGCTCAGGAGGAGAAACTCCTCCCAATAAATATTCTGGAGTTAAGAGCAATATTCAATGCTCTTCTAGCTTGGCCTCAGTTAGCAACACTGAGGTTCATCAGATTTCAGTTGGACAACATCACGACTGTGGCTTACATCAACCATCAAGGGGGAACCAGGAGCTCCCTAGCGATGTTAGAAGTCTCAAAGATAATTCGCTGGGCAGAGTCTCACTCTTGCCACTTGTCAGCGATCCACATCCCAGGCGTGGAGAACTGGGAGGCGGACTTTCTAAGTCGTCAGACTTTTCATCCGGGGGAGTGGGAACTCCATCCGGAGGTGTTTGCTCAACTGGTGCATCGTTGGGGAAAACCAGAACTGGATCTCATGGCGTCTCGCCAGAACACCAAACTTCCTCGTTACGGATCCAGGTCCAGGGACCCGGGAGCGACGCTGATAGATGCTCTAGCAGCTCCTTGGTTCTTCAACATGGCTTATGTGTTTCCACCGTTTCCTCTGCTGCCTCGACTGATTGCCAAGATCAAACAGGAGAGAGCATCGGTGATTCTGATAGCGCCTGCGTGGCCACGCAGGACCTGGTATGCAGACCTAGTGGACATGTCGTCCTGTCCACCATGGACTCTGCCTCTGAGGCAAGACCTTCTAATACAAGGTCCTTTCAATCATCCAAATCTAATTTCTCTGAGACTGACTGCATGGAGATTGAACGCTTGTTCCTATCAAAGCGTGGCTTCTCCAAGTCAGTTATTGATACCTTAATACAGGCACGAAAGCCTGTTACCAAGAAAATCTACCATAAGATATGGCGTAAATACTTGTATTGGTGCGAATCCAAGAGTTACTCATGGAGTAAGGTTAGGATTCCTAGGATATTGTCTTTTCTCCAAGAGGGTTTGGAAAAAGGCTTATCTGCTAGTTCGTTAAAGGGACAGATTTCTGCTCTGTCTATTCTTCTGCACAAGCGTCTGGCAGAAGTTCCAGACGTCCAGGCTTTTTTTCAGGCTTTGGCTAGGATTAAGCCTGTGTTTAAAACTGTTGCTCCTCCGTGGAGCTTAAACTTGGTTCTTAAAGTTCTTCAAGGAGTTCCGTTTGAACCCCTTCATTCCATTGATATTAAACTTTTATCTTGGAAAGTTCTGTTTTTGATGGCTATTTCCTCAGCTCGAAGAGTCTCTGAGTTATCTGCCTTACATTGTGATTCTCCTTATCTGATTTTCCATTCAGACAAGGTAGTTCTGCGTACTAAAACTGGGTTTTTACCTAAGGTGGTTTCTAACAGGAATATCAATCAAGAGATTGTTGTCCCATCATTATGCCCTAATCCTTCTTCAAAGAAGGAACGTCTTTTGCATAATCTGGACGTAGTCCATGCCTTGAAGTTCTACTTACAGGCAACTAAAGATTTTCGTCAAACATCTGCCCTGTTTGTCGTTTATTCTGGACAGAGGAGAGGTCAAAAAGCTTCGGCAACCTCTCTCTCCTTTTGGCTTCGAAGCATAATACGCTTAGCCTATGAGACTGCTGGACAGCAGCCCCCTGAAAGGATTACAGCTCATTCTACTAGAGCTGTGGCTTCCACCTGGGCCTTTAAAAATGAGGCCTCTGTTGAACAGAATTGCAAGGCTGCGACTTGGTCTTCGCTTCACACTTTTTCAAAATTTTACAAATTTGACACTTTTGCTTCTTCGGAGGCTGTTTTTGGGAGAAAGGTTCTACAGGCAGCGGTTCCTTCCGTTTAACACGGCTTTAAATAAACTAAATAAGTTTAAACTGTTAAATGTGGCATTCCATATTAGACACAAGCTATGTTTCCTGTATAACTATTGCTAGTGACGGTGTGTATGAAAGTGAAGTATTATGCCATCTTAGCAGCAGTTCTTATGATTTAAATACGTCAGCTTCTTACTTATGTCAGTTGTATGTGTTAAAGAAGAAACAATCGGCTAGATTTAGAGTTCTGCGGCCAAAGGGGTGCGTTAGCTACGCTTGCTTTTTTCCCCCCGCACCTTTTATATACCGCTGGTATTTAGAGTTCACAGAAGGGCTGCGTTAGGCTCCAAAAAGGGAGCGTAGAGCATATTTACCGCCACTGCAACTCTAAATACCAGCGTTGCTTACGGACGCGGCCAGCTTCAAAAACGTGCTCGTGCACGATTCCCCCATAGAAAACAATGGTGCTGTTTGAGCTGAAAAAAAGCTGCAAAAAAGCAGCGTTCAGCTCCTAATGCAGCCCCATTGTTTCCTATGGGGAAACACTTCCTATGTCTGCACCTAACACTCTAACATGTACCCCGAGTCTAAACACCCCTAACCTTATGCTTATTAACCCCTAATCTGCCGCCCCCGCTATCGCTGACCCCTGCATATTATTATTAACAAGATGAGGAAAAAGGAAGCTGAGTCCTGGAGTCAAATTTAGTAAGAGTTTATTGTGGAGCAGGCTTCAACATGTCAGGTAAGCTCCTATCTTACGCGTTTCGCGCATGGGCACATGCGCTTCATCAGAGATGTCAGTCTCTGCCGGCCAGGATCCATATGAAGGTGTAGTGGCCCAATCAGTTTGGTTCTGATAATTGGCCCTTAAGAAACAGGTGTGTTAAGGAGTGATGGAAAAACACCTTCAGTGTAATCACATAGATCCTGGTCTGCATGAGACAGACAGAACAGATTATATGTAAACAATTGTCAATGTGAGCAGTACTTGCTTATGTTCTATATTTCAGACACAGAAATATTAACATTTAAATAGAAACAATCTTAACAGGGGTCTCTATAGGAAAATCATATAGAGTGTGCTAAATAAATCTTAAGCATTGGTTGAGATTCCACTTTCGATGTCAATGACAACTTATGCTATAATAATGCGAAAAAGATTTTTTTAGCAAATTTTTAGATTGAGTGGGGCCCCTTAATCTGAAATAAAGCTATGTCAATACTGCACTAAACACGACATAATGTAGGCCTCCAAGGGTCCTCTAAATATGTATAAAGCATCAATTAGTTAAAACCTTAATAACATTCTATAAACCCTATGTATATTCTAGTGTAAGAATACTACGTTTCAAATCTATAAGGGGCAGGGAATGTGTATACCTCTCTGTGTTGGTGTCCTTTAAAAAACATTTGGCTGTTGAATAGACTTAGTTCTGTTTAGTAAATGTGTATATGAACCTCAATGTTCTGGTCCTCTCCAAGATACTTGTGTATACAATAAAGGGAGAGGATGGCTCAAATGATTGTAGATCTTATGGAGAGCTGGGATATGTTATATACCTTGCCAGCTCTGAGATGACACTCTAGAGAGGGGGGGAGGGGGTTAAATGACTAATGGATTGGCATAATAAAATCATAAGTGTATAAAGCTTGGGGCTAGCCTTGCTTTTTTCATGTATATTCTAGGAGGGACTAGTCTAACTTGGTTGGGATTGCATCCGATTAATTATATTCAGTGGTGGGTATATTAGAGATATTAGTTGGACTCTTTGTCTTTCTTGTCTCTTATGTTTTCATATGTTTGAGGATTCTAAGGTGTAGGAAGGAACACTGAAAGAATAGAGAAAGTCTTACTGTTTATGTATAGGGTCAAGAAACTCTAAAGGATTATAAAGTATTTTTGTCATGTATTTTTATCAAATATTTTTATCAAATATTTTTATCATGTATTTTTATCATGTATTTATATCATATGTTTTTATCAAAAATCAGGGTGGAGTAAGATCTATTTATTCTATATATAGGTTTACATCATATCTTTTGTTCATACCCTGGGGTACCCTAGTTTGTAACGTGAAAATCCAATATACTTCTCTTTTGGAGAGTGTTTTATTTCTGTCTCCCCCTAATGGGTTACTAATTATGTGTTCTATTGCTTTAAATGTAAAGTGAGTTAGCTTTTGTGCGTGTGTATGGAAATGTTTCGCCACCGGTGTTCTGGGGAGTTCTTCTTCTATTGAGAGGAGATGTTCTCTTATACGGTCTTTTAGGGTACGTGTCGTAATCCCTACATATTGTTGTTGACAGAATGAGCATGTGATCAGATAAACAATGTATGTTGATGTGCAGTCCATTCTGGTGGTTATTGGATATGATTTGTGTGTCTGTGAAGAAGTAAAAGTGAGACTTTTGTCTGTGTATTTACAGCTTTTGCAAGGCACATGGCCACATCTGTAGTTGCCTTTTGTTGGAGTAAGCCAGGTGGTGGTTGGTAAGATTTTGTGGTGGAACTTTTGTGTAATCTTGTCTCGTATTGTTGGCGCTTTTTTCGCTACAAATCTAATGTGTCCCTGCAGTTTGTTTCTTAGGATAATGTCGCCATTGAGAACTGGTAAATATTTCTTGATGATTCTGGTGATAGTGTAAAATTGGTTGCTATAGCTGGTGACAAAACATATGTCTTCTTTAGGTGTGGATGTAGTGGTGTTATTATTGTAACTGTTCAGTGTGTTGTGGGCTACTTTATTGTTTAATAATGATGACCTGTCAATTCTCATTACTTGGGACTTAACTTTGAGCAGGAAGCTTTTTTTGTATCCTCTAGCTATTAGTCTGTCAGTGAGTTCATCTGCTTGTTTGGTATATAGCTTGAGGGTGCTGCAGTTTCTCTGCAGTCTAAGATATTGGCCCTTAGGGATACCCCTTTGTGTATGTGGGGCATGGCAGGAATCTGCTCTTAATATCGTGTTTCTCGACAATGGTTTCCTAAAGGTACTGGTTGTTATTTCTCCTTCATTGTTGTTTTCTAATGTGAGGTCTAAAAAATTAATGATGTGGTCATTGTGCTGGTGCGTAAAAGTCAGGTTCAGTGTGTTATTGTTGAAGTGATCAATGATCTCCTGAATGGTAAGTTCTGTGTTTTTCTTGTAGATCATGATCAGATCATCAATAAATCTGCCGTATACTACTACTTTGTCCTCGAGGGCCAGTCCACCCCCAAATAGGTGGAGATGTTCAAAATACCCCATATACAAGTTTGCATATGAGGGGGCAAACTTGGCCCCCATGGCGGTGCCACATTTCTGGAGGTAGTAATGGCCCTCGAAGACAAAGTAGTTGTGTGTTAGGAGGAATCTAGTGAGTTCCTCAATGAAGATAATGAATTCTTCTGGATAATTGGTATGCCTTTTTAACATGAATGTTAGGGCCTTGAGGCCTTCCTCATGGGGGATGCTGGAATAGAGTGCTGAGACATCTATAGACAGCCAGGTATAGCTGTCTTGCCAAGTAATGGTTTGGATTTGTTGTATCAGGTGGGTACTATCACGTATGTACCCCGGTAAGGACTTAACTATGGGTTGTAAGACACCGTCTAACCAATTCCCCACTCTTTCGCACAGTGAGCCTCTGCTGGCTACTATTGGTCTGCCTGGTGTATTAATAAGAGTTTTATGTATTTTCGGTACTGTGCGAAAGGTGGGGATGGTGGGGTGTTCAACAAGACAGAGTGTGGCAGTTTCTTGAGTTAGGAAACCATCTTCCACCGCTGTATCAAGTAATGTATGGAGTTCTTGTTTAAATTTGTGTGTTGGATTGTAAGTCAGTTTTTGGTATGTCTCACTATCATTGAGTTGTCTGTATGCTTCTTTTTTGTAGTCCTCAGTGTTGAGGATTACTACTGCCCCTCCCTTATCCGCCGGGGTAATCACTATATCCTTGTTCATGCTGAGTGATTTAAGTGCTGATTGCTCAGTGATGGATAAATTGTGATTCCTAGTGTGATTGTTTGTGGTACTAGTGGTGTTCTCTAGGGAGATATGTAAATTAGTAAGTTCAGATTCTATGAGATTTTGGAACATCTCTATCGCCTCACTTCTACTGTGGACTGGGTAGAAGTAAGATTTGGTATTGGATGAAGTTTTAAATGCAGGGGCAGTGTTGTGGATGCTGGCTTCTCTGAGTGTAGTGGCCTGGAGTGAGGTGAGTGTATGGAGATCACATAGGTCTGTAAATAATAGGCCTACGGATTCGACAATTTTGTGTGCTGTATCTGCTGGAGGTGCATTGTGCTCCAATTCATGATCTGAATATGTTATTTGTGAGAAATGTTTATAAAGTGTGATTTTTCTCACTAGGGCATTTACATCCAAAATAGTGGAAAACAAATCAAAGTGAGTGGAAGGTGCAAAGGATAGTCCTTTGTTTAATAAACTAATTTGTGAACTAGTGAGGGTGATGTGAGATAAATTTATTATGGATCCTACTTCTTCTGTGTGGCTTTTTTTATTCTGCTTGGGTAACGTAATGGTTGGTCCTTTTTTGGTGTACTAGTGGTGATAGGTGTTTGGACTAGAGTTGATAATTTTACCCTGCCATCAGAAGTGCTGTGACTGGGTGTATCGTTAGTGGAAGTGTGTGCTTGTGTATCTTCTGGACTTTGTGAGCCCTCCGTGTTATCTGTATCAATGCTTGAAAATGTGACTCGTTTGGCATTTGATGTGTGTTGAAAAGTGCCTTTTCTTTTGTTTCTATTTTTAATTTTATTACTGTGTTGGGAATGATTTCTTTGTCTGTTGGGTTTGTCCTGTTGCCAGGAATACACTATATCTAATTCGTAATCCTTTACATCTCTTTGGTATTTACTGACTTTTCTTTCTGATAGTGTAGAGTCTAGTTGTTGCATGGTTGAATCTAATTGTGTTTTATAGTCTATGTATTTCTTTGTCTGTTCAAAGGGTGTGAGTGACTGTGTGATCTCTTCAATCTGTGTTAATAAAGAATCCCTCTCTTCCTTCTTGTGTTTGAGCAACTGCTTCATCAAAATGATGGAGCAGTTGGTCAAGTTGTTGTTCCATTCCTCCATGAACATTTGGTTGTGTCGTGCAAAGGAAGGATATTTCTTCATCCTGAGTCCCCTAGGGACTTTTCTTTCATTGATATAGAGTTCTAAGAACTCAATGTCCCACCACAGATTACTTTCTTTATATTTTTTGCTTTCCAAGTCTGAGAAGATGTGCGTTAAGTCCCTCTCTAGTGGTTCTTCTGTTCTGACGGAGTCACCTTTTAATGCTTTACTCATTATGAGTTTGCGTCTATCTATGTCTAGTACTCCTGTGAGAGTGTTACTTTCAGCCATAATGATAAGCTAATGTGTTGCAGTTTATGTGCTATATCTATGTATAAGTACAAAAATTTATGTAGGAGCCTGACTCTATTAGTTAGGAAACTAGGGAGGTTAGAGATCCTGTAAGAGGGATCATAGGATTAGTTTCCTAGCTGGAAGCTAGCATAGTGTACTCTAAAATATTTTTACTGTATTAGCAGTTGAAATAATAAAGATGATAGAAAACAGATGGTAGATATGCTTTCTAGGTTACTATTTGGTGTGGTGTAGTAAAAGACTCAGATCTGCGACCAATTTATACGATCAATTGATTGATTAATTAATTAATTAATTGATTGGTTAGTGTATACTGCGGTGATGTGCCAATAAGAGTATGAGTATAGGTATGTACAAAAAGGCAAATTTCAGAGTCATTAAGTATAAGACTTAGATAGCTTTAGTTAGTATAGACTCTCTAGGGGATGTATGAAGATGTTTAAAGATGTATGAAAGTGAAGTATTATGCCATCTTAGCAGCAGTTCTTATGATTTAAATACGTCAGCTTCTTACTTATGTCAGTTGTATGTGTTAAAGAAGAAACAATCGGCTAGATTTAGAGTTCTGCGGCCAAAGGGGTGCGTTAGCTACGCTTGCTTTTTTCCCCCCGCACCTTTTATATACCGCTGGTATTTAGAGTTCACAGAAGGGCTGCGTTAGGCTCCAAAAAGGGAGCGTAGAGCATATTTACCGCCACTGCAACTCTAAATACCAGCGTTGCTTACGGACGCGGCCAGCTTCAAAAACGTGCTCGTGCACGATTCCCCCATAGAAAACAATGGTGCTGTTTGAGCTGAAAAAAAGCTGCAAAAAAGCAGCGTTCAGCTCCTAATGCAGCCCCATTGTTTCCTATGGGGAAACACTTCCTATGTCTGCACCTAACACTCTAACATGTACCCCGAGTCTAAACACCCCTAACCTTATGCTTATTAACCCCTAATCTGCCGCCCCCGCTATCGCTGACCCCTGCATATTATTATTAACCCCTAATCTGCCGCTCCGTACACCGCTACAACCTACGTTATCCGTATGTACCCCTAATCTGCTGCTCCTAACACCGCTGACCCCTATGTTATATTTATTAACCCCTAATCTGCCGCCCCTGCTATCGTTGACCCCTGCATATTATTATTAACCCCTAATCTGCCGCTCCGTACACCGCCGCAACCTACATTATCCCTATGTACCCCTAATCTGCTGCCCCTAACACCGCCGACGCCTATATTATATTTATTAACCCCTAATCTGCCGCCCCCAACGTCGCTTCCACCTACCTACAATAATTAACCCCTAATCTGCCGACCGGATCTCACCGCTACTCTAATAAATGTATTAACCCCTAAAGCTATGTCTAACCTTAACCCTAACACCCCCCTAAGTTAAATATAATTTAAATCTAACGAAATAAATTAACTCTTATTAAAAAAATTATTCCTATTTAAAGCTAAATACTTACCTGTAAAATAAACCCTAATATAGCTACAATATAAATTATAATTATATTGTAGCTATTTTAGGATTAATATTTATTTTACAGGCAACTTTGTAATTATTTTAACCAGGTACAATAGCTATTAAATAGTTAATAACTATTTAATAGTTACCTAGTTAAAATAATTACAAAATTACCTGTAAAATAAATCCTAACCTAAGTTACAATTAAACCTAACACTACACTATCAATAAATAAATTAAATAAACTAAAGAGGTCCATGATCCGGCTGAAGTCTTCTATCAAGCGGCATCTACAATCTTCTTTCTTCCGGATCCATGTTCATCCCGCTGACGCGGAACATCCATCTTCAACGACGACTTCCCGACTTCCCGACGAATGACGGTTCCTTTAAGGGACGTCATCCAAGATGGCGTCCCTCGAATTCCGATTGGCTGATAGGATTCTATCAGCCAATCGGAATTAAGGTAGGAAAATTCTGATTGGCTGATGGAATCAGCCAATCGGAATCAAGTTCAATCCGATTGGCTGATCCGATCAGCCAATCAGAATGAGCTCGCATTCTATTGGCTGTTCCGATCAGTTTCCCAATAGAGACTTGCAAGTAAGTGGAGCAATAAAGCGGTAAACCCATGTACATTATGTATGTATTCTATACTGGATGTCATATGAGACATATGTGTGGGCTACTTTCATTATACTGTGTTATATTTTATTATATTGTATTTTACTATATAGTGTTGTATTATATTACTTTGTGTAATTGGCATGTTCATATATCTTTAACTTACAGTTTTCACCTCCCCTTTTTGATGCATGTACTGATCCTGAGGGTTAAGTGGGAGTATACTTTGGCTCCCCTGTGGCCAATGACTGTGTGGAGTAATACTTTTAAATGCCGAAACTAGTAGGACCAGCTGTCTCCTGTTTTTGTGCTGGTGTCTTTGTATTTTTTTTTTTTTTTTTTAAATAATTTTTATTTGGTTTTCCATACAATGTTTACATAACAACACGTAACAAATTCTTATTACAATACACTCATATTCTCACATTGCTTTGACCATTCATTAGAAACAGAAAATTTATTTTACATCACTTATCCCAACACAGTCTAGATGAGAGACTCTCGGTTCGGCGGTCTCAAGGGATTGTACATATCAATTGTTTCTTGTATAACATCCAAAGTGTATGAGGAGTGTTGCTCCGGCATGTAGTGAGAGTTACGTAGCTTTCCAGAGAGTCAAATAAACCATATTAAACAACATAGTAATGACAGTGATGAGGAAAACAAAGAAAAACTTATAAAGCTTATATATAACTTAACATATAACTTAACAAGTCCCATCTGAGCTGAGGTAGTCTCTGTAACTTATTCTGTGTGCAATATGAGAGGTAAGGTCTAGCAAAAAAATAAAAAAAATAAAAACCCCATTATAGGTGCAGATATAGATATGGGTATAGTTATAGATTGTATGAGGGGGGCCCCCCGACTATATCGGGATGTTATATTATTTTACTTCAACTTGTAGGTACTTTCACTTTATCCTAAGGTTCTAGACCAATCATATTAGTCGAGTTCAGCATCGTTTCCCAATATAATTTCATATCAAGAAACATGGCTAGTTGGTTTCTTTTGAAGTAGCCATATTGCTCTAAAGGAATTGTGTCATTGATTTTCAATAACCATTGCTGGGTTGTAGGTACCAAGGATGACTTCCAATTTAGAGCTATTAATAACTTAGCACTGTTAAGGCATATTTGTATTAAATTTTGACGAATTTTGCATCCACAACTCGAGGGATGATTTAATAGGGCCGTTAATGGTGATAGTGTAAAATCTGCACCACCTAACATCTGTAATTTCTTCTCGACCATTCTCCAGAAGGGCTTAATTTTAGGACAGTGCCACCAAATGTGTGCCATAGTCCCTGTTTCCCCACACCCCCTCCAACATAATGCGGTAGAGGAAGGGTATATTCTGTGGAGCCTGTGTGGTGTTAGGTACCATCGCATCAGGATTTTGAAGTTCATTTCAATTATTTTCGTGGAAGTGGATGACTTACGGTATTATTTAAATTTTTTTTCCATGCTTCCTCATTTATCTGTAAGTCTAAGTCTTGTTGCCAATGTGATGCATATGTCGGAAGGGAGATTTGTTTAGCTGCCTCTAATGCTTTTTTTTGCCAGAGAAAGAGGGTACCTTTAATGGGGATGGCCAAAAGACATACATTTTCAAAGGTGGTAGGTGGTCTAATGAAATCCTGCTTATAATGATTATTGTGTATATAGTGGGAAAGTTGTGAATATTTAAGCCAGGATACAAAAGCTCCATGTAATATATGTGTCTGGGTTTGAGTACCCGTTTATCTAATAGGTTAATAATTGGTATTGACTCTGGTAGTTCCTATGTAACTCTAGTGTTCTGCAAGGGTTCATAACCTCCTGTGAGTTCCATGTTGGCCGAAATTGGGGTGAGTGGGGACTGGGGTGAGGTGAGTCTCTGGTATTTTTGGACTAGGTAATCCCAGGTTTCGAATATGTGTTTATAGAGCAAGGATGTATGACTGATTTTGGGTCTGAGACACTTGCTAATCCAGCATATGGAGCCTGGCTTTGGGGCCCTGAGAATCCAGGGACACCCAGGCCTTTGCGTCTTTCTTCATATGCCAATCGAGTATGTGCTGTAATGCTGTTGAATGATAGTAAGACTCCCTCACCACTCTATGGAGTGTGGCTGCATTGATTCGTGGTTTTGTCTTACCCCAAATAAATGAGTGGATGTTTTTTTGTAGCTGTGAAAGATATAGTTTATGTAGTGTGATTGGGACTGTTTGTATAATGTAAAGAATCTTTGGGAATTGGGAGAATTGACATCTTTACTGCTTGGATTCTGCCCCACCACGACAGTGGTTTCTCTCTCCAATTTTGGAGGGTATGTACTATGGCGGTTTGTAGCGGCTTATAATTTGCTTCAAACAGCTGTGAGATTTTAGGTGTTAACTATACTTCCAGGTACTTCAGTTGTGAAGACTGTATTTTATATGGGCATATAGTTTTGAGGGCTAATGTCTCAGACTGTCTCATGGAGACACATAGTATCTCTGATTTTTGCTGGTTGATCAAGAAATTCGACAAATCACTAAATCCGTCAAATTCCTCCATAAGTGCTGGGAGGGAGCTTTCTGGGGAGGTCAATGTCAGCAGGACATCGTCCGCGAACATTGATAGTTTATAGTGATTTGGACCTATGTTTACTCCTACTATATCTGTGTTAGAGCGTATCCTGGAGGCCAAGACCTCCATTACTAGTACAAATAGGATTGGTGAGAGTGGACACCCTTGTCTTGTACCATTATTTATTGGAAATCCCTGTGATAGAATCCCATTGACTTTTACTTTAGCCGACATTAAAGTGTATAGTTAGAAAATTCTATTGATCATGATGTTTCCTAACCCGAATCTCTGTAAAGTGCTTCACAGGAAAGGCCATGCTACCCTATCGAAAGCTTTCTCCGCATCAGTGGAGACCAGGGCCATTGGAATGTTATGTGAAGTTGCCTACTCTATTAAGTGAGCAGTTCTGATTGTATTGTCCCTGGCCTCCCTGTGTGGAACAAAGCCTGCCTGATCTAATTGTATAATGGATGGCAATATAGAGTTAAGTCTTTTTGCCAGTATTTTGGCATAGATTTTTATATCCCCGTTAAGTAACGAAATTGGCCTATAACTCCCGGGTTGTGTTGTGGGCTTACCTTCTTTATGCAGTACGGTAATGTGCGCTTCTAATAGCAAGGGAGATAGATGGTTCTCCTCATCTAATGAATTAAACAATCTCATTAAGTGTGGGGTTAACAGTGTTTGGAATTTTTTATAATACATGTTTGAGAGACCATCTGGACCTGGACTTTTCTGCGTGGGCAAGCTTTTTATGGCTGCAACTATCTCTTGCTCTGATATGGGTTCCTCCATAGATTTAACTAATGCCTCTGGGATGACGGGGAGGTGAGCTTTATCTATGTATTCGTTTATCTGTGAGTGTGTGCTATCTTTTGATGACAGATTGTATAGCGTTCTGTAGTAGTCACTAAATAATTTGCTATTTCTTTACAGTCGAAAACCTCCTTATTTGTTTTGTCTTGCATTTTATGGATATAGTTTTCAAATGGTTTTTTTTAAGGGTTCTGGCTAGTAGAGGCCCTGCTCTATTACCTTCAGTAAAGTACAGTTTCTTTAAATAATATGCCCGTTTATGCGCTTCCTTATTTAATAAGTTATTTAGGTCTTTTCTCAAGGCTATGAGGTTGTTAAGATTATCTTGGGAATCTGGATTATTAAGTGCAGTTTCTCGGGTCCCCCCTAATAACCACCTTGTGGGCTTCCCATACTATGGTGGGTGTTGAACATGAATGTTGATTATGCCTAAAATATTCAGCTAAGGTTTGCAATATCTGTAAAAGTAGGTTATTATCCAATCTCCAGCAAAAATCTCTTATTGGGCTGTTTGGCCAATCTAAAATTAGTGTAACAGCTGAATGGTCCGACCAGGGTGTTGGCAATATGTCAGAATTCTTTGCTAGAGTTAAACTTAGTTGATCAGCACATATATAGTCTAGTCTAGAGTGGGATCTATTTGGGGCTGAGAAAAAAAGAGTATGTCCTCTGTGTTGGGTGCTGGATTCTCCAGACATCTAGTAGCGAGGAGGATCTTAAACAATGTGTTATAGTTTTTATAGTACAGTTGGTAAATAACTTTTTGCTTGTGAGCTGTCAAGTTTAGGATTTAAGGCCACATTGAAATCCCCTGCTAGAATTGTGGTTCCCTTTGAAACCTCTAGGAGTTTACTTGTGAGTTTTTAAATTTTTTTAGCTTGGCCTCTGTTTGGTGCATATGCGTTTCCTAATGTTATTGGCCTATTGTATAGGTCACCCACTAGAATTAGATATCTTCCTTCCGTATCAGAGTATGTGTTAACATTCTGTAAGTGAATGTTTTTATGGAGCAGTATGCCCACCCCATTTTTCTTTGTATGTGAGTGGGAGCTGTAGTGGCCTATTGGGTATTGTTTTGAGGAAAACTTTGGCATGTTGTCAGACTTAAAATGTGTTTCCTGAACAAATATATTTTCGCCTTTCTGCTTGGCAAACCAGTTAAGTGCTACTGATCTCTTCAGTGAGGAATTCAGTCCCTTGGTATTTTGTGTTAAGAGGTTAATATGTCTAGCATCTGTCATTGTGGCCATCTAAAAAGTTGAATTTGTGTCCCAATTATGCCATTAGACCATATAGTTTTGTAGGGAGGCCCACCAAGCAACACCTGTAATGTTTTGTATAGCTTCAGATAGACTTGAATTTCGTCAGTAATACTAACAACTAAAAACTTCAACAATATAACCAAGTTAACAATAAACAAATAAACATTAAATAAAACATAGTTATTGCATAAATGCATATACAATACATATGACTAAAGGGGATGCTGTCCTGTTCGTTTACAACTACGAACACGAGAGTATCAACACTTCCTGTTGTAGAGTTTCACGTGGTGCATTCTTAACTTTCAACTATTTTAAACTGTGATAAACATTATGATAAACATTATTCATTAATCAAGGAGAGGTGTGGAGAGGCCTAGCAGGTTACAGGCCTTTAATTACAGTCTATTGCAAGTTTAAAGAGAGGTTCATACTCACGCTGCCCCTGTCTTAGGTATGAGAAGAGAAAAAGGGATACCTATTACGTGAGACAAATGTCAAGCAGGTGTCATTTATCTGGGTAATGTCCGTTGGGGAATTGTATAGACAGTTCTTGCGGTTCTTTCAGAATCATGTCAAGTTGGAATCTTCATCAGTGGCGTTGAAAGCTGGTTGTTGTCTTTTCCTGTTGACTCTAATCCATGGGTTCCTTTGAGGTTTCGGATCAATGAGGTGGCCAGATATCTCCTTTGAAGCAAGGCTATCCAGCCTAGGTAATGTGGGTTCCGGTATGTTCAGTTGTTTACAAAAATCCTTCAGGTTTTCTGTAGATCTGTAGATGGCTATGGATGAACCATGGACCACTTTTATGCAGAATGGGAAACCCCATCTGTACGGTATTTTCAATTATTGTAGATGTAGGGTCAGATATCTAGCTTCCCTTCTTCTGTTCAATGTGATGATGCTCAAATCTGCATATATTTGGATATTATCTCCATTATAGGAAATTTGTTGCATCTTTCTTGAGGCCTCCATTACTTTTTCTTTGTCGTTAAATGACTGGAATTTGAGTATTATGTCTCTGGGAGGTTTTCCTTCAGGTGGTTTCGGCCTAAGGGCCCGATGTGCTCTTTCTATCTGCATATTGGGAGGATCTGGTGACTGTAAAATTAGCTGGAATAAACTTTGTAAATAGTGCGGGATCTGCTGCGTTGTGATTTTTTCAGGGACTCTGCGTACCCTGATATTGCTGCGGCGTCCTCTATTGTCTAGATTCTCTAGTTGTAACTTCATCTGTTGGATTATTGTATCCTGTGCTTCTAGGGTTCTACTTTGTAGGTCTGAGTCTCTTTGAACATGTTCCAGATTGTCTTCTAGATGTACCACTCTCTCGCCCAGTTCAGATATATCTTTCTTAACCTCCTTGAGGCCGTCTTTAATCATTTTCCCCACCTGGGCAATGAGGGAGGCAAAGTCTGCCTTTGTCTGTAAATTTTCTATGTCAGCTCTTGTAAGGGGCTCTTTGGTATATAACCCCGCATCAGATGATTCCACGTCTGACGGAGTATTATCTGGGTCCTGTGAAGGGTTAATTGGGGCTTCCATGGTATCAAGTACTTTGAAAAAATTATTCAGCTTGGTCGCTGGAGTTGCTTGAAGCTTACCAGCTTTATCTTGTTTAGAGGGTCTCTTTGACGCCATTTTATTGGTGATGCAGGGTATGCTGTAGCTGTGTAATGTGGAGGTTATTGCATCAAGTAGCTCCTGTGCTTCTCTTTCAGCTTTTGTGGGATCAGTATAACAATGAGCTGTGTAATATCAACTGACTGCTGCAATTTTGGTAGATTTGGCTTATAGAGCATTTGCTACAGCCATCTGCAGGATTGCTAAACCGGAGGTAGCTTTTTGGGTAAAGTAGTACTCGTTTATCCTCCCTTATTACGTTGTTTCCCTTTCCCCTGCATTCCCTGCTATCAACTTTATTTCACCTTATGGCACCTTTAATGAACATTATAAAAAGCAGCCTGAAACACATTAAACACAGTCGCCTAGATTTAGAGTTTTGTCGGTAACGACCCGCGTAGCTAACGCATGCTTTTTTTTCCCCGCACTTTTTAAATTCCGCTGGTATTTAGAGTTCACAGAAGGCTTGCGTTAGGCTCCAAAAAGGGAGCGTATAGCATAATTTACTGCCACTGCAACTCTCAATACCAGCGGTGCTTATGGACGCGGCCAGCTTCAAAAACATGCTCGTGCACGATTCCCCCATAGAAAACAATGGGGCAGTTTGAGCTGAAAAAAAACCTAACACCTGCAAAAAAGCAGCGTTAAGCTCCTAACGCAGCCCCATTGTTTCCTATGGGGAAACACTTCCTAAGTCTGCACCTAACACTCTAACATGTACCCCGAGTCTAAACACCCCTAACCTTATACTTATTAACCCCTAATCTGCCGCCCCCGCTATCGCTGACACCTGCATATTTTTTTAACTCCTAATCTGCTGCTCCGTACACCGCCGCAACCTACATTATACCTATGTACCCCTAATCTGCTGCCCCTAACACCGCCGACCCCTATATTATATTTATTAACCCCTAATCTGCCGCCCCCAACGTCCCCTCCACCTACCTACAATAATTAACCCCTAATCTGCCGACCGGACCTCACCGCTACTATAATAAATGTATTAACCCCTAAAGCTAAGTCTAACCCTAACACTAACACCCCCCTAACTTAAATATAATTTAAATCTAACTAAATAAATTAACTCTTATTAAATAAATTATTCCTATTTAAAGCTAAATACTTACCTGTAAAAATAAACCCTAATATAGCTACAATATAAATTATAATTATATTGTAGCTATTTTAGGATTAATATTTATTTTACAGGCAACTTTGTAATTATTTTAACCAGGTACAATAGCTATTAAATAGTTAATAACTATTTAATAGTTACCTAGTTAAAATAATTACAAAATTACCTGTAAAATCAATCCTAACCTAAGTTACAATTAAACCTAACACTACACTATCAATAAATAAATTAAATAAAATACCTACATTTACCTACAATTAAACCTAACACTACACTATCAATAAATTAATTAAATACAATACCTACAAATAAATACAATTAAATAAAATAACTAAAGTACAAAAAATAAAAAAGAACTAAGTTACAAAAAATAAAAAAATATTTACGAACATTAGAAAAATATTACAACAATTTTAAACTAATTACATCTACTCTAAGCCCCCTAATAAAATAACAAAGACCCCCAAAATAAAAAATGCCCTACCCTATTCTAAAATTAAAATAGAAAAGCTCTTTTACCTTACCAGCCCTGAAAAGGGCCCTTTGCAGGGCATGCCCCAAAGAATTCAGCTCTTTTGCCTGTAAAAAAACCCATACAATACCCCCCCAACATTACAATCCACCACCCACATACCCCTAATCTAACCCAAACCCCCCTTAAATAAATCTAACACTAAGCCCCTGAAGATATCCCTACCTTGTCTTCACCACACCGGGTCCCGATCGGTCCAGAAGAGCCTCCGAAGTCTTCATCCAAGCCCAAGCGGGGGCTGAAGAGTGACGTCCATCCTCCGGCTGAGGTCTGGATCCAAGCGGCGGCTAAAGAATTCCATCTTCGGGCAGAAGTCTTCATCCTATCTGGGCAGAAGAGTCGATCCGGACCGGCAAACATCTTCATCCAAGCCGCATCTTCTATGTTCTTCCATCCGATGACATCCGGCTCCATCTTGAAGACCTCCGGCGCAGATCCATCCTCTTCTTCCGACGACTAGACGACGAATGAAGGTTTCGTCTTCATTAAAGTCATCCAAGATGGCATCCCTCCCCCAAGGCAGAACATAGAGTGATAGGAGATGTCATCACAGAAAATGCAGCATGTATGCAGAAAGAACAGGAACTGTTAGCACTTTAACTTTTCAGCGCTACTCTACATTAGGCTGTTCTTTTTAAACAGAGAAGTTCTCTAGCTACATTGTATAAGTTTTCCTTAATACAGTGCATCCAGAGCAAAGTGCTGTTTGAAGACAACAGTCAGTAAGTTCCCACGGGAACAGGACTTCCAATTCCCCCTGTATTTTTACATTTGGTCTGGTGTCTCATATTGTACTGTCCTTATATCTTTGTTACCCATGGACAGCGCTGCGGAATCTGTTGGCACAGAATAATAAAATATGCAGTAGTGCTGCAAAGCAGCAGTGCATTGATTGTTGTCTGGCTCTGAGATTTTTGCAAGCTCGTTCCCTAGCTTTTCACAGTCTGCAAAGCTGTCTTTCTCTGACTGTAAAATGTTCGTATGAGCAATGCACCTTTTTTATTACTACATTTCTATGTTAGACTAAGAGAAAAGGAAACAAATTATTTCAATATAAATTTTTCAATTACTTTTTTTGTCTGCAGCTAATTTGCAATGCAATTTTCAACTACTGCACTAGATTATAAAACTTTAAATATTGCTTTATTCTCATTGCAATTGATCTGGTGCTTTAGTGTAACTGACACATTTACAATGTTATTTCATTTAAAAATGACCTGCAGAAAATGTTTCACTAAAAAAATCTAATCACAGAAAGTGAAAAAAAGTTCTGCCTCTGGGCATCCCTCGAATTCCGATTGGCTGATAGGATTCTATCAGCCAATCGGAATTAAGGTAGGAAAATTCTGATTGGCTGATGGAATCAGCCAATCAGATTCAAGTTCAATCCGATTGGCTGATCCAATCAAAGATGTATCAAGGGTGACATATTTATTAATTAGCACCAGTGATTAATCAAATCAAATTCAGAATTGAAGCCATTAGGAGCCTGTGTACATAGCTTGAATATCCAAAAGGCTTCTTGGCGTGCTAAAATAGAACTCTTGTCTCCTCCCTTTGGAGGTCTCCTAATGGCTTCAATTGCTCGCCACTTGAATGCCCTTACATCTCCTCCGTGTACTTCAATGAGATGTCTAGACAGCTCAGAACAGGGCTTCTCATTCTTGATGTAGCCTAGATGTTCACGTATCCGTGTGCGTACATCTCTTGTACAGTACACTCTATGAGATGGATCACATAGTGGGTGGAGCACTTAATGCAACCATGTATGTCATAAACCTGGTTGGTAACACATGAATAAAAGGCCTTTCCTTCCGTAAGGTAGTCACAGGCCTTGCATCTTGGTGCTCCACACTTGTATGTGCCATTTACAGTAAGTAGGGGCTCTCTGTTTCTGTGGTAGCTGGCTAGGAGAGAGAATATTGCCCAATGTTTTATTCCTAGAATAAACACATTTGAAGCCTTGTTCCACAATAGGCTTTAGTTGTTTATCTCCATACAAAATAGGGAAATACTTTTTGAGAATATCACAAATCTCATAGAAATTTGTTGAATACTGGATTATGAAATGAGTACGTTTATCAACAGTTACAAGAGATTTGCTCTGAAGTACATCCTTTCTATTGGTTTTGGCTACTTCTTTGGCAACACTTTTCACCAGTGTATGGTTGTATCCTCTCTCTAGTAATCTCTCCTCAATCTCTAAACTCTCATGTTTGAAATCAGATTCCCTGTTACAAATTCTTTTAGCCCGTAATAATTGCCCCTTGACAATACCCTTAAAAACATGTTTAGGGTGGGCACTGTTACTATGTAACAGAGTGTTACCTGATATTGGTTTTCAATATAGTTTAGTGATAATATTGCCTGTAGTAGAATCACCCTTAAGGGTGACATCCAAAAAATTAGTTTCTAATTTTTGCCATTCATAGGTAAAGTTTACCCCATTGTTACTCTCATTAAGAAAGTCAACACATTTTTTAGCTGTTATATCGTCAGAGGACCAGACGATTAATAAATTGTCAATAAAGCGTTTATAGAGTTGTATATATGAGGCAAAGGGGTTACTATCTGCATAAACAAAATTGGTCTCAAGCCACCCCATAAAAATGTTAGCATATGACGGGGCAAATTTTGCCCCATGGCAGTGCCCTGCGTCTGCAGATAGTAAACCCCCTCAAACAAAAAGTAATTATGCTTGAGTAAAAAAGTGGTAACTCTAACAATATACTCAGCAGTAGAGCTATTCATGTTGTAATAAGAATCCAAAAAGTATCTAATAGCCAGTATACCAAAATCGTGGGGTATACTAGAATATAGCGATACCACATAAATTGTGAGCCAACTATTCTGAGATGTCCAAACTACTTCTTCAAGAAGCTTAAGTATATGTATGATATCTTTGATATAACTGTACAGAGAGGACACAATAGGTTGTAAGATGGCGTCCAACCATTCTGATAATAGCTCAAGTAGAGTGCCAATTCCAGAAACGATTGGACGCCCCTTAACGTTCTGAAGACTCTTATGTACTTTGGGCAAATGATGGAAAATAGGGACCACTGGGTTATCAACATACAGATACTTGGCAGTATCATCATCCAGTAGGCACAAATATTTACCATCAT
This sequence comes from Bombina bombina, assembly GCF_027579735.1. Lineage (NCBI taxonomy): Eukaryota > Metazoa > Chordata > Amphibia > Anura > Bombinatoridae > Bombina > Bombina bombina. Next base: position 852,693,723 of record NC_069501.1, on the reverse strand, counting down.
CAAGTAGATTGAAGAGCTCCCTTTGAAATCTAATGATAGGGTCAGTAGTTAAGATTAAATATGTAGCAGAATCACCTAACTGCCTTTTTGCTTCTGAAATGTACATATCTTTGTCCAGGAGAACCACGCTTCCACCCTTGTCAGAGTTTCTGATGACCAATGATTCTTCATTTCACAGAGTACTAAGAGCCTCTTTCTCTCTTAATGACAAGTTGTGGTTGCCTGGGCTTCTAGAATTGTACAATGTGGTGAGATCTTCAACTACCCTCTTGTGATATAGTTCCAGTGTTTTCCCTCTACTCTGTAGGGGGTAGAATTTAGATGCCTGTTTAAATTTAGGTAATAAATCCAATGTAGATTCATCGGGTATATTAGATTCAGCTTGTAGGCTCTCCAATAGAGTGATATCACAGACATCCTGGAAGTCACTGATATTGGTAACAGTAGGTATAGTATTAGGAATATATTTATCGGCCTGTTCAGATCTGTCACACGTTTGAAAATGTTTATGGAGAGTGAGTTTCCTAATAAATCTGTTCACATCAACTATTGTATTGAACAAGTTGAAACCATTATTTGGACAGAAACCCAGACCATAATTCAACACCTTGATTTCAATACATGTGAAGACAGATTTATTACACTGCCTAAACGGGACGTTTCCCATTTTTGGTCTCTCTGAGCGAATATCTGTGTTTGCTCACAAGATCTGTTCCCCCCTGTTGGTTGCTTCAGAACAGACCGAAAAACCTGAGCTTTATCTATGTTTGTGCTGCCCGGTCTAGTACTAATCCCTTCATCTTCTGTACCTAATCTAGTATATGTAGGTGTCCCATGTATTGTGCTATTAGGTACCTTTGGTCTAGCCCCCTGGTCTCCACTGATACCAGTGTTAAGTGTGACAAATTGATTTGTAAGTGTTGGCAAATCAATATATATAGCCTGAGGGATAATCTCATTTTCAGATCCTGAATTTTCCTCACCTGATGTAGAAACTATAAAGAATAACTGTTCATCATCTGTCATGTCCGTTCCCACAAAGCTAACCTTTTTCTTATGTTTATTCTTTTTGTGTTTGCGAGAAGGACCACTAGGCTCTTCACTCCCTGAAGCATCACTCCCTTCAGAGTTGTTTAAAGTGATATTATTAGGTTTATTTGTATTGTTCTTAGAGTTTCTACCCCTGAATTTACCAGGTTTCTGCCAAATAAAGACTTTGCCTTCCTGGTAGTCCCTTTGATCTCGCAGAATGTTTGGTGGAGATCAGACTTTTTTGAGATTTCTCAACTGTTTCAGCCAATAATTTATCAAAATCACTATATTCATGTTGTTCCCTGTATTTATATAGATCATTCTGTAATTTAATAATATCATTCCTAACCAATTGCAGTTGTTCCGACTTATACTTGGCTAGCATAACCATTAACCTGAGAGAACATTCAGACAAAATATCATTCCACTCACTGATAAACTCATTATCAGTGTTTACAAAATTAGGGAACTTTTTAACTCTCAGGCCCCTAGGAATAATTTTTAAGTCCAAATATTTGTTAATAATCCATGAGTCCAATTTTAGACCTCCTTCAATCTAAGAATTTCCAGACTGTAAAACATGTCGCCCAGTTTAATGTCTCCAGACACATTAATAAAAAAGTCCTCCAACTCCAATCCTTCAAAGTCACAATCACTGGGGGGTAGCAATGAATAAAACTGTGTTGTTACATGCGCTTCCATGAGAAATAAGGTGTCAGTCACTAGTAATTGTCAAGGAAAACCTCCGTTATTAAAGTGACAGACTTCAGGGATCAAGGAAACAAACTGAAAGCAAGATGAAATGTCCCTGTCGTAACTGTGACTAAAAATAGGTGAACGAAATTCAGGTGCAGTAAAAATGTCCATACAATTCAGCACAATAATATAATCACCCCAGGAGAGTACATATAGGCGGCAAAGAAACAAGAGAGGATAATGTTCCATAAACAATGTGGATACAAGTGTCGATAGTGACAAACTCACACACTCACCCCGCTAGAAGAAAAGCAACACCAACCACTAAGACAGATGCCGAGGTAGTTACCAGTTGGGAAATCCGATCATCATGGGTGAACCACAGCTCCGGTGTGGGATTATTCACTAAACGAGCCTCGTTCCATTACGGATACTACTGACACCAATGCCTGTCGTCGAGTGTGGCGTCTGACATCACCAAAGGGGTGTGTAAGGGGTGTGCGAGTACCTCTCGAGTCCGCTTCAATCCTCTCCCTCAATAATGCTGGTTCTTCAACTCTCCTGGGTATTGAGTGCAGCAAGGGCTACTCGCACCTGGTGGAGGCTGCTGAGGCTCTTTTGAAAAATGGGCTCCTTGTAGTCCGAGAATAAATATAGCCAAAAAAAGATGAAACGTGTCTCAGTACTAATAAAATGATCCGTAGATTTTATTACAATAGAAAGGATAAAATCCAAAGACACCAGCACAAAAACAGGAGACAGCTGGTCCTACTAGTTTCGGCGTAGTGCCGTAATCATAGACCTGCTGGATACTTGGACAATGGGCGTTTAAAAGTGTCACACTTAACCCTCAGGATCAGTACATGCATCAAAAAAGGGGAGGATAAAAACTGTAAGTTAAAGATATATATGAGCATGCCAATTACACAAAGTAATAGAATACAACACTATATAGTAAAATACAATATAATAAAATATAACACAGTATAATGAAAGTAGCCCACACATATGTCTCATATGACATCCAGTATAGAATACATACATAATGTACATAATACTTCTCAGTACCATAATATATAAAGAACACATAATATCAAGCATTATGTATGCAGTAAGTACCTAAAATAGGCAATAAACAATAACAATAAATGCAAGGTCACTGTAACTTAATACAGTTGTATATACAACAACTATTATTTGACACCATTCTAACATTGTTATTTGTAACAATATTATTAAGTTTATACCATAAATGGGCTAAGGGATTCTATCCCAAATACATAGCGATAAGAATCAGTGGCGTATATACATAAAAGGGCATGAGAAGTAATTAGTAAAGTTAGACAAATATATCGTAACAGTGCCATTAGCGTAAGATGCATGAATTAATCCAAATAATTGCAAAAAATACACATGCAAATTTTACATTTAAGAGAGCTTATACACATACTGTCAAACATAAGTGGTATTCATAGATGGATAGAGATAAAATTGCATAGATGCTGCTTCTAGGACGCCTCAGTATTATGTACATTATGTATGTATTCTATACTGGATGTCATATGAGACATATGTGTGGGCTACTTTCATTATACTGCGTTATATTTTATTATATTGTATTTACTATATAGTGTTGTATTATATTACTTTGTGTAATTGGCATGTTCATATATCTTTAACTTACAGTTTTCACCTCCCCTTTTTGATGCATGTACTGATCCTGAGGGTTAAGTGGGGGTATACTTTGGCTCCCCTGTGGCCAATGACTGTGTGGAGTAATACTTTTAAACGCCCATTGTCCAAGTATCCAGCAGGTCTATGATTACGTCATTATGCCGAAACTAGTAGGACCAGCTGTCTCCTGTTTTTGTGCTGGTGTCTTTGGATTTTATCCTTTCTATTGTAATAAAGTCTACGGATCATTTTATTAGTACTGAGACTCGTTTCATCTTTTTTTGGCTATATTTATTCTCGGACTACAAGGAGCCCGTTTTTCAAAAGAGCCTCAGCAGCCTCCACCAGGTGCGAGTAGCCCTCGCTGCACTCAATACCCAGGAGAGTTGAAGAACCGGCATTATTGAGGGAGAGGATTGAAGCGGACTCGAGAGGTACTCACGCACCCCCTTACACACCCCTTTGGTGACGTTACCCATGATGATCGGATTTCCCAACTGGTAACTACCTCGGCATCTGTCTTAGTGGTTGGTGTTTTTCTTTTCAGCAGGGTGAGTGTGTGAGTTTATCACTATCGACACTTGTATCCACATTGTTTATGAAACATGATCCTCTCTTGTTTCTTTGCCGCCTATATGTACTCTCCTGGGGTGATTATATTATATTATTGTGCTGAATTGTATGGACATTTTTACTGCATCTGAATTTTGTTCACCTATTTTTAGTGATGGTTACG